>NC_091190.1:27475660-27509380 GCF_040958095.1 Procambarus clarkii | reverse complement strand
CTCATCCTGTGAGTGGACACACCGCCATAGTGACAGTATTGGGCAGCGCCACTCATCCTGTGGGTGGACACACCGCCATAGTGACAGTATTGGGCAGCGTCACTCATCCTGTGAGTGGACACACCGCCATAGTGACAGTATTGGGCAGCGCCACTCATCCTGTGAGTGGACACACCACCATAGTGACAGTATTGGGCAGCGCCACTCATCCTGTGAGTGGACACACCGCCATAGTGACAGTATTGGGCAGCGCCACTCATCCTGTGAGTGGACACACCGCCATAGCAGCATGTACAACACTCCCCAATAGGAAGAAAACCCGCTGGGTTGTTCATCCCGTCGTGGTATATAGACAAACTTTATTGTTTGAAAATAGATTGAACTCTATAAGAAATACGTATAAAGATATTTTTTTTACCATGAAGTACAAAATATAATTGTACTTGTAATTAATTATAATTAATTAATTGTGATTAATCTACACAAGTTTGATTTAGTGGGATACATGTACAAATATTTGCGAGTCAATAAACTGTTATTAGAAGCATCTCGTTGTGTGTGTGTGTGTGTGTGTGTGTGTGTGTGTGTGTGTGTGTGTGTGTACTCACCTAATTGTACTCACCTAATTGTGCTTGCGGGGGTTGAGCTCTGGCTCTTTGGTCCCGCCTCTCAACCGTCAATCAACTGGTGTACAGATTCCTGAGCCTATTGGGCTCTATCATATCTACATTTGAAACTGTGAATGGAGTCAGCCTCCACCACATCACTTCCTAATGCATTCCATTTGCTAACTACTCTGACACTGAAAAAGTTCTTTCTAACGTCTCTGTGGCTCATTTGGGTACTCAGCTTCCACCTGTGTCCCCTTGTTCGCGTCCCACCAGTGTTGAAAAGTTCATCCTTGTTTACCCGGTCGATTCCCCTGAGGATTTTGTAGGTTGTGATCATGTCCCCCCTTACTCTTCTGTCTTCCAGTGTCGTGAGGTGCATTTCCCGCAGCTTTCCTCATAACTCATGCCTCTTAGTTCTGGGACTAGTCTAGTAGCATACCTTTGGACTTTTTCCAGCTTCGTCTTGTGCTTGACAAGGTACGGGCTCCATGCTGGGGCCGCATACTCCAGGATTGGTCTTACATATGTGGTGTACAAGATTCTGAATGATTCCTTACACAGGTTCCTGAACGCCGTTCTGATGTTAGCCAGCCTCGCATATGCCGCAGACGTTATTCTCTTTATGTGGGCTTCAGGAGACAGGTTTGGTGTGATATCAACTCCTAGATCTTTCTCTCTGTCTGTTTCATTAAGTACTTCATCTCCTATTCTGTATCCTGTGCCTGGCCTCCTGTTTCCACTGCCTAGTTTCATTACTTTGCATTTACTCGGGTTGAACTTCAACAGCCATTTGTTGGACCATTCACTCAGTCTATCCAGGTCATCTTGTAGCCTCCTACTATCATCCTCTGTTTCAATCCTCCTCATAATTTTTGCATCGTCGGCAAACATTGAGAGGAACGAATCTATACCCTCTGGGAGATCATTTACATATACCAGAAACAGTATAGGTCCAAGGACTGACCCCTGCGGGACTTCACTTGTGACGTCTCGCCAATCTGAGACCTCACCCCTCACACAGACTCGTTGTCTCCTGTTGCTTAGGTATTCCTCTATCCACCGGAGTACCTTCCCTCTCACTCCAGCCTGCATCTCCAACTTTCGCACTAGCCTCTTGTGTGGCACTGTATCAAAGGCTTTCTGACAATCCAAAAATATGCAGTCTGCCCACCCTTCTCTTTCTTGCCTTATTTTTGTTGCCTGGTCGTAGAATTCAAGTAACCCTGTGAGGCAGGACCTGCCATCCCTGAACCCATGTTGATGCTGTGTTACAAAGTTGTGTGTGTGTGTGTGTGGTGTGTGTGTGTGTGTGTGTGTGTCTGAGGAAGCCCACTGCAGCGTGTCTCCCTGCAGGAGGTGGTGGGGGGGGAGGGGGTTGCATGATGCAATGCAACCCATCCTCTCGCATAATACGGTGCATAATACGCGTATTATGATACGCATAATACGCTTAATACGGTGCATAATACGGCGCTGTTTGTTTACGGGATCGACCACTCCGTTAAAAAAATGCGGTGTGTTGGTACAAGTTATAAAGTTCCATAATATTGAAGGTTTTCTATGCACCGGTTTCGATAGGTTAGGTGGGTTGCATGGGTTGGTATATGTTTCTGGTGAAGCAAACAGAGAGCCGTTAAATGTTTGATAAATAGTGGCCCTGGTCTGTGGGAGGTGTGGGAGCTGTGGCAGGTTTGGGAGGTGTGGCAGGTGTGGCAGGTGTGGGAACTGTGGGAGGTGGAAGTCAACCTGATAGTGCCCTGGGGTCCTAGGGCCCCCTCCCCTTCCCCTCCAGGTTACATAAACATAACAAACTCTAGACAAATTATCTTACGTGACATGACCTCTGGAGGAACCTTTTAGGAGTTGATTGATGATGTGAAAACTCTCTCTCGCCTCCCCCCCCTCTCTCTCGCCTCCCCCCCCCCTCTCTCTCGCCTCCCCCCGTCTCTCTCTCTCTCTCCTCCCCCCCCTCTCTCTCCTCCCCCCCCTCTCTCTCTCTCCTCCCCCCCCCTCCTCTCTCTCTCTCTCTCCTTTCTCTCGCCTCCCCCCCTCTCTCTCTCGCCTCCCCCCCTCTCTCTCTCTCCTCCCCCCGTCTCTCTCTCTCTCTCCTCCCCCCCCTCTCTCTCCTCCCCCCCCCTCTCTCTCTCTCCTTCTTTCTCTCGCCTCCCCCCCTCTCTCTCGCCTCCCCCCCCCTCTCTCTCGCCTCCCCCCCCTCTCTCTCGCCTCCCCCCCTCTTTCTCGCCTCCCCCCCTCTCTCTCTCTCCTCCCCCCCCTCTCTCTCTCTCCTCCCCCCCTCTCTCCTCCCCCCCCTCTCTCTCTCTCCTTCTTTCTCTCGCCTCCCCCCCTCTCTCTCGCCTCCCCCCCCCCTCTCTCTCGCCTCCCCCCCTCTTTCTCGCCTCCCCCCCTCTCTCTCTCTCCTCCCCTCTCTCTCTCTCTCTCTCTCTCTCTCTCTCTCTCTCTCTCTCTCTCTCTCTCTCTCTCTTTCTCTCTCTTTCTCTCTCTTTTCTCTCTCCTCCCCCTCTCTCTCTCTCTCTCTCTCTCTCTCTCTCTCTCTCTCTCTCTCTCTCTCTCTCTCTCTCTCTCTCTCTCTCTCTCTCTCTCTCTCTCTCTCTCTCCTCCCCCCCCTCTCTCTCTCTTTTCTCTCTCCTCCCCCCCCTCTCTCTCTCTCTCTCTCCTCCCCCCTCTCTCTCTCTCTCTCTCCTCCCCCTCTCTCTCTCTCTCTTTTCTCTCTCCTCCCCCCCTCTCTCTCTCTCTTTTCTCTCTCCTCCTCTCTCTCTCTCTCTCTCTCTCTCTCTCTCTCTCTCTCTCTCTCTCTCTCTCTCTCTCTCTCTCTCTCTCTCTCTCTCTCTCTCTCTCTCTCTCTCACATGTATTATGAACCCAACCAACACACTTTAGCTTATGTGTGTCCTGACACTGTGCGTGTAAGGGAAGGTCTGCCGACACTCGCCATGTACCTGATAGAGAGAGTCAGCCTTATCCCGTCAGGTTGAGAAGCTGTCAGCCAGCCCACTCACCCAGCTGGGCGCCCCCACCCCCTGAGTGGGGCCAGATGCTTCCTTTATCTCCCCCTAGCAAGGGGAGTTGTTGGCGTGGGTGTTCCTAGGGGGATCTTTTTTGTAGTATTATTAATTTTTCCCCCGAGGGGCGAGTTTATTGGGCAGCGCCACTCTCATCCTGTGAGTGGACACACCGCCATAGTGACAGTATTGGGCAGCGCCTCTCTCATCCTGTGAGTGGACACACCGCCATAGTGACAGTATTGGGCAGCGCCACTCATCCTGTGAGTGGACACACCGCCATAGTGACAGTATTGGACAGCGCCTCTCTCATCCTGTGAGTGGACACACCGCCATAGTGACAGTATTGGGCAGCGCCACTCATCCTGTGAGTGGACACACCGCCATAGTGACAGTATTGGGCGGCGCCACTCATCCTGTGAGTGGACACACCGCCATAGTGACAGTATTGGGCAGCGTCACTCATCCTGTGAGTGGACACACCGCCATAGTGACAGTATTGGGCAGCGCCTCTCTCATCCTGTGAGTGGACACACCGCCATAGTGACAGTATTGGGCAGCGCCTCTCTCATCCTGTGAGTGGACACACCGCCATAGTGACAGTATTGGGCAGCGCCTCTCTCATCCTGTGAGTGGACACACCGCCATAGTGACAGTATTGGGCAGCGTCACTCATCCTGTGAGTGGACACACCGCCATAGTGACAGTATTGGGCAGCGCCTCTCTCATCCTGTGAGTGGACACACCGCCATAGTGACAGTATTGGGCGGCGCCACTCATCCTGTGAGTGGACACACCGCCATAGTGACAGTATTGGGCAGCGCCACTCATCCTGTGAGTGGACACACCGCCATAGTGACAGTATTGGACAGCGCCACTCATCCTGTGAGTGGACACACCGCCATAGTGACAGTATTGGGCAGCGCCTCTCTCATCCTGTGAGTGGACACACCGCCATAGTGACAGTATTGGGCAGCGCCTCTCTCATCCTGTGAGTGGACACACCGCCATAGTGACAGTATTGGGCAGCGTCACTCATCCTGTGAGTGGACACACCGCCATAGTGACAGTATTGGGCAGCGCCTCTCTCATCCTGTGAGTGGACACACCGCCATAGTGACAGTATTGGGCGGCGCCACTCATCCTGTGAGTGGACACACCGCCATAGTGACAGTATTGGGCAGCGCCACTCATCCTGTGAGTGGACACACCGCCATAGTGACAGTATTGGACAGCGCCACTCATCCTGTGAGTGGACACACCGCCATAGTGACAGTATTGGGCAGCGCCTCTCTCATCCTGTGAGTGGACACACCGCCATAGTGACAGTATTGGGCAGCGCCACTCATCCTGTGAGTGGACACACCGCCATAGTGACAGTATTGGACAGCGCCTCTCTCATCCTGTGAGTGGACACACCGCCATAGTGACAGTATTGGGCAGCGCCTCTCTCATCCTGTGAGTGGACACACCGCCATAGTGACAGTATTGGGCGGCGCCACTCATCCTGTGAGTGGACACACCGCCATAGTGACAGTATTGGGCAGCGCCACTCATCCTGTGAGTGGACACACCGCCATAGTGACAGTATTGGGCAGCGCCTCTCTCATCCTGTGAGTGGACACACCGCCATAGTGACAGTATTGGGCGGCGCCACTCATCCTGTGAGTGGACACACCGCCATAGTGACAGTATTGGGCAGCGCCACTCATCCTGTGAGTGGACACACCGCCATAGTGACAGTATTGGACAGCGCCACTCATCCTGTGAGTGGACACACCGCCATAGTGACAGTATTGGGCAGCGCCTCTCTCATCCTGTGAGTGGACACACCGCCATAGTGACAGTATTGGGCAGCGCCACTCATCCTGTGAGTGGACACACCGCCATAGTGACAGTATTGGACAGCGCCACTCATCCTGTGAGTGGACACACCGCCATAGTGACAGTATTGGACAGCGCCTCTCTCATCCTGTGAGTGGACACACCGCCATAGTGACAGTATTGGACAGCGCCACTCATCCTGTGAGTGGACACACCGCCATAGTGACAGTATTGGACAGCGCCTCTCTCATCCTGTGAGTGGACACACCGCCATAGTGACAGTATTGGGCAGCGTCACTCATCCTGTGAGTGGACACACCGCCATAGTGACAGTATTGGACAGCGCCTCTCTCATCCTGTGAGTGGACACACCGCCATAGTGACAGTATTGGACAGCGCCTCTCTCATCCTGTGAGTGGACACACCGCCAAAGCAGCGTGTAAAATGCTGTTTGCAGGAAGAATAAGGAAATAAATTTTCTTATTTGATGACGTCCACATTCTCTCAGGTAGTGGTCAAGGCGGTGTCCTTCACTCTCACCACTGATTCTGCAACTCCGCTGCTCACCTGTTGTTTCCATTCCAAATCTCCATGGGTATTTGTATCCAGACGGATTCTCGCTATTACTGATTCTCTCCCGCGGCCACCTCCTCTTCATCCATAATGATTGGGATTGCCAGCTGCGGCCATATTGTACCAGCGTACAGATTCACTGATTTGTTCTTCTATACATATAATTTGTAGGAGTCTTGCATATGAAGTATTGAATTTGGTGTTCCTCTGCGCCTTCAGCAGCCAGCACATCTGCTCGTTCATCTCCACAGATTCTAACTTGGGAGGGGATCCCCAGGAATGTGCCGACTCTTCCCTGGTTGGTTAGTACTCTCACAGCGCTCTTGATTTCAGCGACTCTCGCAAGGTTCTGCCTGATTTTTACTAAGGCTTTGTAGTACTGCCTTTGAGTCAGTGCAGATCACTGCGCTGTTAGTGTTGAAAGGAATTTTAACGCCATAACAATGGTAGTTAACTCTGCTTGCGTTGAAGAGGCATACTTCTCAATACGTGTTTTCAAATTGATTGGACAGCGCTCAGGATTCGTAGTCCTGAGATTCCGGGTTCGATCCCCGGTGGAAGCGGAAACAAATGGGCAGGGTTTCTTTCACCCTGATGAACTTGTTCACCTAACATTAAATAGGTACCTGAGAGTTAGACAGCTGCTACGGACTGCTTCCTGGGGGTGTGTAACAAAAAAATGAAACGTGGTCGATGACCGGGCCGCGGGGACGCTAAGCAACGAAATCATCTCAAAATAACCTTGCCATTGCAAGGATTAGATGACCCATCAGTGTAGATCTGCTGTAATTCATCTCCGGCTTCTTTATATATTTCCTCATGATTTGCTACATTTCTTGTGGTATCTTGTTGGACTTCTTCGTTATCTCTCTTGTGTAACAATCTAACGTGGGACATCCTCCCAGGGAGGTGACCTCTCTACAGGCAGGAGAGTCAGCTATATCAGGAGAGGGAAAGAGTGAACTATATCAGTGGGTGGAGGGAGCCAGCTATACCAGTGGGAAGAGAGTCGACTATATCAGTGGTTGGAGAGAGCCAGCTATACCAGTGGGAAGAGAGTCGACTATATCAGTGGTTGGAGAGAGCCAGCTATACCAGTGGGAAGAGAGTCGACTATATCAGTGGTTGGAGAGAGCCAGCTATACCAGTGGGAAGAGAGAGTCGACTATATCAGTGGGAAGGAAAACTAAGAGCTAGACATAACAGTGGGGCACAAGAGGCCAGACAGTCGGGTTGCAACTGTTATATCACCAGTCTCATATAAGGGGAACTAATCGGTGGATGGACCCATGCCGGTGTCAGATATGATCTGGGTATTAGGGCCTGATGTGTGGGGTATTAGGGCCTGATGTGTGGGGTATTAGGGCCTGATGTGTGGGGTATTAGGGCCTGATGTGTGTGTGGGTATTAGGGCCTGATGTGTGGGGTATTAGGGCCTGATGTGTGGGGTATTAGGGCCTGATGTGTGGGGAATTAGGGCCTGATGTGTGTGTGGGTATTAGGGCCTGATGTGTGGGGTATTAGGGCCTGATGTGTGGGGTATTAGGGCCTGATGTGTGTGTGGGTATTAGGGCCTTATGTGTGTGTGGGTATTAGGGCCTTATGTGTGTGTGGGTATTAGGGCCTGATGTGTGGGTATTAGGGCCTTATGTGTGTGTGGGTATTAGGGCCTGATGTGTGTGTGGGTATTAGGGCCTAATGTGTGGGGTATTAGGGCCTGATGTGTGGGGTATTAGGGCCTGATGTGTGTGTGGGTATTAGGGCCTGATGTGTGTCTGGGTATTAGGGCCTAATGTGTGGGGTATTAGGGCCTAATGTGTGGGGTATTAGGGCCTGATGTGTGGGGTATTAGGGCCTGATGTGTGGGGTATTAGGACCTGATGTGTGTGTGGGTATTAGGGCCTGATGTGTGTCTGGGTATTAGGGCCTAATGTGTGGGGTATTAGGGCCTAATGTGTGGGGTATTAGGGCCTGATGTGTGGGGTATTAGGGCCTGATGTGTGTCTGGGTATTAGGGCCTAATGTGTGGGGTATTAGGGCCTAATGTGTGGGGTATTAGGGCCTGATGTGTGGGGTATTAGGGCCTGATGTGTGTCTGGGTATTAGGGCCTAATGTGTGGGGTATTAGGGCCTAATGTGTCGGGTATTAGGGCCTAATGTGTGGGGTATTAGGGCCTGATGTGTGGGGTATTAGGGCCTGATGTGTGGGGTATTAGGGCCTGATGTCTGGGTATTAGGACCTGATGTGTGGGTAGCCCTCGCACCGGGCCGGCATTCTTTGAGTCATAGTCATCACCAACACGAAGAACGGCCAGGAAATTTATTTAGGATGAATACACTGAGGTAATGAGGTTAATATCTGTGTTGATATGTTTATTATTATTGTCCAACAAGACGTCGCCTGGTAACCTCTGTCGTCATGTCTGTCGACGAGGCTTGTATAGATCACGTGACCTAGTGTAGCCCAATGGGAGGAGACCTATAATGCCATGTACCCATTGGGCTGCGGAAAGTAACTTGCCAGAAGTCTGAGGGTGAAGGCACACAGACTCGGGACTCGGCAGCCATTATAGAGGCTTCGTGTGTTTGTATGCTCCTGAAGGTTGGGTCGACTCCATAGAGTCGAGCAGAGGCGGCCTCTATATGAAGGAGCAGTACCGGAGGATTACTGGTAGAGCCGCCCTGGAGGTTTGCTGTACAAGACTGGTAAGAAATAGTTGAGAGTGGTGTGCTACGCCTCGAAAACTTTTACTGTTGTAGTAGTCATTGTAAGACGCTCGTCTTCGCTATCCGTTACATCTGCTCGTGTCTGGACTTCGACAGCAGGTCAGCCTGGAGAGTCTTGTAGGAGGTTATCTTGAGATGATTTTGGGGCTTTTTAGTGTCCCCGCGGCCCGGTCCTCGACCAGGCCTCCACCCCCAGGAAGCAGCCCGTGACAGCTGACTAACACCCAGGTACCTATTTTACTGCTAGGTAACAGGGGCATAGGGTGAAAGAAACTCTGCCCATTGTTTCTCGCCGGCGCCTGGGATCGAACCCAGGACCACAGGATCACAAGTCCAGCGTGCTGGCCGACCGGCTCCCCTCCCCGGGGATTATTTACAACCTTCTCCGCGCCACACTCCCAAGTTTCTGAGTACTATGGAGAGGTGTGGTATTGAGTTTAGTAGAGGCGAGCCCTACTGGGTGTTCCAGTCATGGACCGTTAGGCGGTCATAATGTGGGTTTGATGTTGATCTCCACAAGAGGAGAGTGGAGTGGACTCGGATGCTGACTGTGTACACAAGTTGAGCCGCCTCAGTGGTAGTGACAGACTTATTACCTCAGTGGTAGTGACAGACTTACTACCTCAGTGGTAGTGACAGACTTACTACCTCAGTGGTAGTGACAGACTTATTACCTCAGTGGTAGTGACAGACTTACTACCTCAGTGGTAGTGACAGACTTACTACCTCAGTGGTAGTGACAGACTTATTACCTCAGTGGTAGTGACAGACGTACTACCTCAGTGGTAGTGACAGACGTACTACCTCAGTGGTATTGAGTCATAGTCTGAGTCAGTATCCTGGTACTTGCGGGTAACGCTATTGACTCTAGTGGCCGACAGTTGCTGTGTGAGATCTAATGTGATAAAAGTTTAGGGAAATGCGGATGAACTTGATCTAAATGGAATAAAAAGAGATTTAGAGGTTATTTGGATGTATTAGAGAGCCTAATCTCTATGGGAACCTTTATCTGCATCACTCTTCAGAGTGGAGAGTGCTTTAATGCTTATACATGAGGTGTGCTTTAATGCTTACACATGAGGTGTGCTTTAATACTTATACATGAGGTGTGCTTTAATACATACACATGAGGAGTGGATAATACATATAAAGCTGGGCTGTGTTTTGTTCTTAGACATTCTCAGGTAAATGGAAAGTCTTGCACAATAGTGTGTGTGTGTTTTTAACATGACTATTTAGGTGGTGTTTAGAGTGGTGATGAAGTGTTGTAGGTGGTGGTAGTGTTGTGGTAGCCCAGCTGTTATACCATGTATAGGAGTGGTGGTGGGTGACTTATACACGGTGTGGGGGGGGGGCATCACCCCCCCACTGTCTTGCTTATGTACACAGATGATGCACTGATAGTATAATGTTGGGTGTCTGTGCTACCCTTTACCCCCCTTTACCGCCACTACTACCACCCCCTGGCGCCGCTACTGTGTTCACTACACCATTACCACCACTACCACCCTGGCACCACTACCACCCTGGCGCCACACCGTAGCCTCAGATGTGATGGCACTCATCACACAAGTGGCCACTGTCCGAATTGGTTGGGTAATGGTTGGTATCACCAGATGGCCGGTTAATTGTCTAATATTGGACGGCCTGTCCACAGCTTCAGTCTTAGGCTAAACCCTGCGTAGTGGGGGGGGGGGGGTATCTTTTGACGGTGTGTGTGTGTGTGTGGGGTATCTTTTGACGGTGTGTGTGTGTGTGTGTGTGTTGGGGTATCTTTTGACGGTGTGTGTGTTTGTGTGTGTTGGGGTATCTTTGACGGTGTGTGTGTTGGGGTTTCTTTTGACGGTGTGTGTGTGTGTGTGTGTGTGGGGGGGGGGGTATCTTTTGACGGTGTGTGTGTTTGTGTGTGTTGGGGTATCTTTGACGGTGTGTGTGTTGGGGTATCTTTTGACGGTGTGTGTGTGTGTGTTTGTGTGTTGGGATATCTTTTGACGGTGTGTGTGTGTGTGTGTGTGTGTTGGGGTATCTTTTGACGGTGTGTGTGTGTGTGTTGGGATATCTTTTGACGGTGTGTGTGTGTGTGTTGGGATATCTTTTGACGGTGTGTGTGTGTTGGGATATCTTTTGACGGTGTGTGTTGGGATATCTTTTGACAGTGTGTGTGTGTGTGTGTGTTGGGGTATCTTTTGACAGTGTGTGTGTGTGTGTTGGGGTATCTTTTGACAGTGTGTGTGTGTGTGTTGGGGTATCTTTTTACAGTGTGTGTGTGTGTGTGTGTGTGTGTGTGTTTTAGGGTATCTTGTTACCCCAATCCGATGCGTGCTGGGATATCATAATTCTGGAAATGCAACGTGAGATACGTCGTTGTAGATACGAGCTGGGACATGTTGTTAACTAAACATACTAAGATGCACTTTGCGACAACTAAGATATACTTACTGACAAGTAAGATATCCTTTCTGACATGCCAGCACGCCTCGCCTCTTGGATTCATGTTTAATTGATTTCCTTAAGTGTAAATAATGCTCACCTGTATACAGTGTCCTTGCCAGGTTATACACTATGTATTTATCCGTATACATATGTATATATTGCATGCACGGGGACGCCTTTACAGTGGTTGAGGTGATGAGTACAATAGTGGCTTTGATTTTAAAGCGGAATTTTCATTAAATATTTCGACCCAATTACTGTCTGGAGAAATTTGTACTTTTGGCAAATTATATTTATTTGCGTCAGTATATAATGGTTCAGAATTTTTTAAAGAGACGTCTACACTGACTATGTTGTGTCTCACACAGTGTATAATGACTCGGTACACACCCAAGAGACGTCTACACTGACTATGTTGTGTCTCACACAGTGTATAATGACTCGGTACACACCCAAGAGACGTCTACACTGACCTATGTTGTGTCTCACACAGTGTATAATGACTCGGTACACACCCAAGAGACGCCTACACTGACCATATTGTGTCTCACACAGTGTATAATGACTTAGTACACACCCAAGAGACGCCTACACTGACCATGTTGTGTCTCACACAGTGTATAATGACTCAGTACACACCCAAGAGACGCCTACACTGACCATATTGTCTCACAGTGTATAATGACTCGGTACACACACCAAGAGACGCCTACACTGACCATATTGTCTCACACAGTATATAATGACTTAGTACACACGCAAGAGACGTCTACACTGAGAGTATTTTCTCATTCTACTGCTGCGACAGTATATACTGGACTAGTACTGTCAGTGTGAGAGAGAGGCATTCATCAGTGTACTACAGGCTACACCCTTGATGTGGTCAGTCTTCCAGGCGAGGGATGGAGAGTACAAGCCACACCATCCCTTAATGTGGCCTCCTGGAGAAGGAACTGTAATGTAGGCTAGCCACATCCTTGATATGGTCCTGCGGTTAAGGATATCGGCAAATCGTACACAAGGATATGGCAAGGATGTCGTCAAATCGACAAAGCTCGTTTTCTGTTCAAACCGTATATACCGATAGGACAGGCTAGGCTAAGTTAAGATAGGTTAGGACAGGGTAGGTTAAGATAGGTTAGGACAGGCTAGGCTAGGGTAGGTTAAGATGTATACTTTGGTGTGGCTTTGTTAGGGAAGGTTAGGTTGGGTTTAGGTTTGGGTTAAGTTGGGTTAGGTTTCGGTTAAGATGGGTTACGTTTGGGTTAGGTTTCGGTTAAGTTGGGTTAGGTTTGGGTTGGGTCAGGTTACGGTGCGAGTTGGACCCCTCCAGGTGCGGGTAGTCGTGGTAATTTGATGATTTATAACCCGGGTGTAGGACTTGTGGCCCGGGATCTTTTATTTATGGAGTGATGAGAGCGCTTCCTCCCCGCCCGCCCGCCACACACACACCCGTAAGTCACATGTTTGTGACGGGTTTTGCTGGTGTTATCCCGTGTTGAGTTTCTTCACATGTTTTTTTTTTTTTTGTACTTCAGGTAATTATTTAATTGTGCTTTTTTGGTGGGGGGGGGATGAGTTTTTTTTTATTAAATTAATATTTTGGTGTTGGTCTGTGTTTCTTTGCTATTTATGCCTACATGGTCGAGCTTCAGCTCTTGGACCCCGCCTTTCTAGCCGCCTGTTGTCTATTGCAATTACTCCCGACCTATTTCTGTATCATATCTACTATTTAAGTTTTCAATGAAGTTCGCGTCTACATCGCGCCCCCCCCCCCTTTAGTTCATGCCACTTTCCCACTTCTCCTACGCTAAAAGAAACTTTCTTAACATCTGTATGAAGCTTGAAATCTCAAGCTTCTGATGAGACTTATGCTGCTGATCCCGTAAGTATAGAGAACTGGATCACCACTACAATTTTGTCCCCATTGCTTCTGAGACACTCGGCACCTGGGGTAAAAGTGCTACCAGTTTTTTGAAGGAACTGGGTTCTAGGCTCATTGAAACGACAAGGGACCCAAGAGCTGCAAGCTTTCTTTTCCAGCGCCTCAGTGTGGCGATACAGAGGGGAAATGCGCACTGCATCCAGGGTTCCTGCCCGCCATCTGAGGAGCTGGAGGAACTCGACAACCATCTTTGTAACCCATATGTAACTCCTTTTTTGTAACAAAGTTCAAATAAAGTAAATATATATGTGTACATACAAAAGAATGGGGGTGGTAGGAGAAGATAATATTAGTGTTTAGTGAGAAACCACAAGGTCTCCTCTGAATACTTTTTATTTTCTTCTCCGAGGCTATGGGTCCCCACATTGGCACCAGAGGTGGTACCCTCACAAACTTTTATATATATATATATATATATATATATATATATATATATATATATATATAAATAATAGGGGAAATGCGTGCTGTATCCTGGGTACGCTCGTTACCTTATGCAGCCTGTCCTCATAATCAAAGGGAAAAAGTGATTCCATCCACCCGCCAACCCCCTTGTTTATGCAACCCGTCCTCGACTCAAGTCCATTACATCCAGCGGTCAACCCCACAGACGCATTCATAAATTTTAACATGCTGCTCATTCAAAACGGGAATTTTCTCAAGTATAAATTAATATTATAATATATTAGCATATTGTGCATATATAGGCATAGGTTAGGTTAGGTGTTTAGGTTCTGTTGGCGATTATTTGTATTTGTAGTACGTGGGTGAAGCATTTACAGCGTTGTGGTTCGAACAAAATTCGTCAGTGAAGCACTTGTTCCGGATATGTTCGAACGTCAGCAGTTGTGAGTCGTGTGTAAACCGCTTTTCATTCATAAACACCTGGGGGTTTGGCGGGTGCATGGAATCACTTTTGGATCTTTGTTTGGAGGACGGGCTGTTACACACGACTCAAACTGATATCGTTCGAACACTTCCGGAACAAGTGCTTCACTGACGAATTTTGTTCGAACCCCAACGCTGTAAATGCTTCACCCACGTACTACAAATACAAATAATCGCCAACAGAACCTAAACACCTAACCTAATCAACGCCTAAATATGCTAATATATAACAGTATTAATTTATATTTGAGAAAAATTCCTATATTAAATGAACAGCATGTTAAAATTGATGAATGCGTCTTTGGGGTCGACCGCTGGATGGAATGGACTTGGTCTGAGGACGGGTTGTATGCCTCGCCCCCCTCACTGCTACTCAGAATCCCGTCTGTTAGGTATTTCCTTACCCATTCACTGATCTTCTACTTAGTCCCGCCTGCCTCTTAAGTTTGTGCACTAAATACTTGTAAGGTACCATGTCAAAAGCTTTATGAAAGTCCAAAAATATACAATCTACCCAACCATTATGTGCTGCATTATTTTCCTGACTTTATCATTAAAACTACGGGCTCGCCATAGCCCGTGCTACTTGGAACGTTTTGTTCCGGGTAGCGAATCTTTAACAACAACAACTTTATCATTGAATTTCAGTTGGTTCGTTAAAGGTGATTTAACTTTCTTGAAGCCATGTTGAAGTTTGGTCACATACCTGACTGTGTCCAGGTGTGTAACTTGTCTTAGTCTTCCTATTGTTGTCTAGAGTAATAAGAGGATGCTTGTCGGTGACAGGTATGTAGATAGACGACGACTGTCGCCTTTCTTGTTAATTGGTACCATAGTTGCCTTCTTCCAGCTGCTGGGCAATTCTCCCTTTTCAGTATACTCATTAAAGGTCAATAGTTGAGGTATACTGTGTGGTGATATGTGGTGCAGGGCAGGTGTTGTGTGTGTGGTGCAGGGCAGGTGTTGTGTGTGTGTGGTGCAGGGCAGGTGTTGTGTGTGTGTGGTGCAGGGCAGGTGTTGTGTGTGTGTGGTGCAGGGCAGGTGTTGTGTGTGTGTGGTGCAGGGCAGGTGTTGTGTGTGTGGTGTAGGGCAGGTGTTGTGTGTGTGTGGTGCAGGGCAGGTGTTGTGTGTGTGGTGTAGGGCAGGTGTTGTGTGTGTGGTGCAGGGCAGGTGTTGTGTGTGTGGTGTAGGGCAGGTGTTGTGAGTGTGGTGCAGGGCAGGTGTTGTGTGTGTGGTGTAGGGCAGGTGTTGTGAGTGTGGTGCAGGGCAGGTGTTGTGTGTGTGGTGTAGGGCAGGTGTTGTGTGTGTGGTGTAGGGCAGGTGTTGTGAGTGTGGTGTGTGGTGCAGGGCAGGTGTTGTGTGTGTGGTGCAGGGCAGGTGTTGTGTGTGTGGTGTAGGGCAGGTGTTGTGTGTGTGTGGTGCAGGGCAGGTGTTGTGTGTGTGGTGCAGGGCAGGTGTTGTGTGTGTGGTGCAGGGCAGGTGTTGTGAGTGTGGTGCAGGGCAGGTGTTGTGTGTGTGGTGTAGGGCAGGTGTTGTGTGTGGTGTAGGGCAAGTGTTGTGTGTGTGGTGTAGGGCAGGTGTTGTGTGTGTGGTGTAGGGCAGGTGTTGTGTGTGTGGTGTAGGGCAGGTGTTGTGAGTGTGGTGCAGGGCAGGTGTTGTGTGTGTGGTGTAGGGCAGGTGTTGTGAGTGTGGTGCAGGGCAGGTGTTGTGTGTGTGGTGTAGGGCAGGTGTTGTGAGTGTGGTGCAGGGCAGGTGTTGTGTGTGTGTGGTGCAGGGCAGGTGTTGTGTGTGTGTGGTGTAGGGCAGGTGTTGTGTGTGTGTGGTGTAGGGCAGGTGTTGTGTGTGTGGTGCAGGGCAAGTGTTGTGTGTGTGGTGTAGGGCAGGTGTTGTGTGTGTGTGGTGCAGGTTAGGTGTTGTGTGTGTGGTGCAGGGCAGGTGTTGTGTAGGGCAGGTGTGGTGAGTGTGGTGTAGGGCAGGTGTGGTGAGTGTGGTGTAGGGCAGGTGTTGTGAGTGTGGTGTGTGGTGCAGGGCAGGTGTTGTGTGTGTGGTGCAGGGCAGGTGTTGTGTGTGTGGTGTAGGGCAGGTGTTGTGTGTGTGTGGTGCAGGGCAGGTGTTGTGTGTGTGGTGCAGGGCAGGTGTTGTGTGTGTGGTGCAGGGCAGGTGTTGTGAGTGTGGTGCAGGGCAGGTGTTGTGTGTGTGGTGTAGGGCAGGTGTTGTGTGTGGTGTAGGGCAAGTGTTGTGTGTGTGGTGTAGGGCAGGTGTTGTGTGTGTGGTGTAGGGCAGGTGTTGTGTGTGTGGTGTAGGGCAGGTGTTGTGAGTGTGGTGCAGGGCAGGTGTTGTGAGTGTGGTGCAGGGCAGGTGTTGTGTGTGTGGTGTAGGGCAGGTGTTGTGAGTGTGGTGCAGGGCAGGTGTTGTGTGTGTGTGGTGCAGGGCAGGTGTTGTGTGTGTGTGGTGTAGGGCAGGTGTTGTGTGTGTGGTGCAGGGCAGGTGTTGTGTGGTGCAGGGCAGGTGTTGTGTGTGTGGTGTAGGGCAGGTGTTGTGTGTGTGGTGCAGGGCAGGTATTGTGTGGTGCAGGGCAGGTGTTGTGTGTGTGGTGTAGGGCAGGTGTTGTGAGTGTGGTGCAGGGCAGGTCTTGTGAGTATGGTGCAGGGCAGGTGTTGGTAGAGAGTGTGTGTGAGGGAGTCAGGTGTGTGTGTGTGTGTGTGGGGAGGGGGGGGGGGGTGATGCCCTGTCATTACCTGTACAATATAATCTACCGACCCACAACTTGCTCTGTGTGTGAGATAGTTGGTGGCGGGCTCCGTATACGGGGGGAGAGCGAGATCGACCCTTACCCCGGGGGTCGTTAGGGGTGATAACAGCGTGGCCAACCATCTTGTCCGGACACGGTGGGGTGTCCTATTCCACCCCCTCCCCCCCCCCTCCTCAACCCCCTCCCCCCCCCCCGGGCGCCGCATCTATATTGCTCAAGCCAAACCCCCGCGAATTAAGTGGGTTTAAACTGCTTCTGTGCCGGGTTTAGGCTGTAATATTTGTCGGAGGATGACTTAAGGAGGGCGGTTAGGCGGTCTTAGCGGTTTTGTCTCAAGTGTATTTGAAGATTGTGCAGTTGTTGGTGGCTGACGGGAGGGGGGGGGGTTTAGGGTGATGTGTGAGGGGTAATTATCCGTATTATTGGTAACACTGACGTTGACGAGCCTCTATTTCAATCATTATTAAGATACCAGGGTTGTTGATGACAGCCGGGGGGGCACTGGGGGGGAGGGGGGCTCCCACACCACCCACCTACCACCACCACCGTCCACCTACCACCACCACCATCCACCTACCACCACCCACCTACCACCACCACCATCTCCTACAGCTGTTGTATTTCCCCACCCACCTACCACCACCACCATCCACCTACCACCACCCACCTACCACCACCACCATCTCCTACAGCTGTTGTATTTCCCCACCCACCTACCACCACCACCTACCACCACCACCATCCACCTACCACCACCCACCTACCACCACCACCATCTCCTACAGCTGTTGTATTTCCCCACCCACCTACCACCACCACCATCCACCTACCACCACCCACCTACCACCACCACCTACCACCACCACCATCCACCTACCACCACCCACCTACCACCCCTAAGAAGCTCTTGTATTCCTGCACCACCCACCTACCACCACCACCACCCACCTACCTACCACCATCAGGAGCTGTTTTATTCCACCTACCACCTACTGGAGCTGTTATTTATCCCCCCCCCCCCTCACAACCACCCACCTGAAACTGCCCTATTCCCCCCTCCCTCCACTTCTCACCCACCTGGAGATATCTCCCGATAACTACCCATTTAGAGCTATCACCCACCTACACCCCCCCTCCCACCTTCCCTACGACTTACGTGGTCTCTCATAAATGATCATAAATCTACAATATCCACACTTAATCTACAATATCCACACTTAATCTGCAATCATGCAATTTCGTGATGTTAAAAAAGTAGGCGGTGTGTGCACTTTTCCGGTAGCACCCGGCTCAATTACCGAGAGCAAACAGTGATAACTCTGGCATAATATTCCCGCCAAGATGACGAGGAGAGACAAGGTAGCGTCGTCCCCAGTCTGTGTACATGGCTGGGGTGAGGAGTGACCATCGTCCCCAGCCAGTGTGCATGTTCACCTGCTGCTATAGGCACGTGCAGTGGTCTGATATCCTGATCCAACTTAATCTAACCCATCCTAATCTAACCTATCCTCACCTAACGTAATCTAACATATCCTCACGTAACGTAATCTAACCTATCCTCACCTAACGTAATCTAACCTATCCTGACCCAACCTAAAACTAACCTATCCTCATCTAATCTAACCTACCCTAACCCAACCTAAAACTAATCTATCCTCACCTAATCTAATGTAATCTATCCTGACCCAACCTAATCTATCCTGTCCCTATCCAACCTTATCTAACCTACCCTGACCCAACCTAATCTAACCTATCCTCACCTAACGTAATATAACCTATCCTAACCCCAACCTAATCTATCCTATCCTGACCTAATCAGACCTAACCGACCCATCCTAACCCAACTCTCCCCTCTAACAAAATAGAATCTAACCCAACTCAATCTATCCTACCCTAACCTAACTGTAACTAACGTAAGCTAACACACAACAGAAATTAAACATTGTGTTTTAAATGAATGGCGGGCAGGCGTGAGGCGACTATGACGTCACGGCCTTAATACCGGCACCGGTTTTGGACCCAACCGGAGCGCGCGCGCTAATAACACCATCCACGTCATAATCCACCCGAAACACTAACTGCCCAACAACCATCTCGTCCACTATGAGGATGGCATAATTTAGAGACCAAATTCTGTGATGCGGTGAGCTTAAAAGCAGCCACAAACAGCTCCTGTGGGGCTCACCATAGCCCGTGCTACATGGACGCTTCGTTCTGAGTAGCTCAATCTAAAAACAATAACAGCAGCAGCTGTGGTCTACCAGCTGGTGGTGGTGCGCACGGCGATGTTCATATTCCAGCGGTGTTGGCGTTTTATATATATATATATATATATATATATATATATATATATATATATATATATATATATATATATATATATATATATATATATATTATAACTGAAAACTCACACCCCAGAAGTGACTCGAACCCATACTCCCAGGAGCAAACGCAACTGGTATGTACAAGACGCCTTAATCCACTTGACCATCACGACCGGACATAATGAGGTGATAGCCGAGGCTATTTGAACCACCCCACCGCCGGCACTCGGATAGTAATCTTGGGCATAGCATTTTACCAAATCACCTCATTCTTTGGGGCACACGTGAGGAACACAAATGCGAACAAGCCTGAATGGTCCCCAGGACAATATGCAACTGAAAACTCACACCCCAGAAGTGTCTCGAACCCATACTCCCAGGAGCAAACGCAACTGGTATGTACAAGACGCCTTAATCCACTTGACCATCACGACCGGACATAATGAGGTGATAGCCGAGGCTATTTGAACCACCCCACCGCCGGCACTCGGATAGTAATCCGAGTTGCGTTTGCTCCTGGGAGTATGGGTTCGAGTCACTTCTGGGGTGTGAGTTTTCAGTTGCATATTGTCCTGGGGACCATTCAGGCTTGTTCGCATTTGTGTTCCTCACGTGTGCCCCAAAGAATGAGGTGATTTGGTAAAATGCTATGCCCAAGATTACTATCCGAGTGCCGGCGGTGGGGTGGTTCAAATAGCCTCGGCTATCACCTCATTATGTCCGGTCGTGATGGTCAAGTGGATTAAGGCGTCTTGTACATACCAGTTGCGTTTGCTCCTGGGAGTATGGGTTCGAGTCACTTCTGGGGTGTGAGTTTTCAGTTGCATATTGTCCTGGGGACCATTCAGGCTTGTTCGCATTTGTGTTCCTCACGTGTGCCCCAAAGAATGAGGTGATTTGGTAAAATGCTATGCCCAAGATCACTATCCGAGTGCCGGCGGTGGGGTGGTTCAAATAGCCTCGGCTATCACCTCATTATGTCCGGTCGTGATGGTCAAGTGGATTAAGGCGTCTTGTACATACCAGTTGCGTTTGCTCCTGGGAGTATGGGTTCGAGTCACTTCTGGGGTGTGAGTTTTCAGTTGCATATTGTCCTGGGGACCATTCAGGCTTGTTCGCATTTGTGTTCCTCACGTGTGCCCCAAAGAATGAGGTGATTTGGTAAAATGCTATGCCCAAGATTACTATCCGAGTGCCGGCGGTGGGGTGGTTCAAATAGCCTCGGCTATCACCTCATTATGTCCGGTCGTGATGGTCAAGTGGATTAAGGCGTCTTGTACATACCAGTTGCGTTTGCTCCTGGGAGTATGGGTTCGAGTCACTTCTGGGGTGTGAGTTTTCAGTTGCATATTGTCCTGGGGACCATTCAGGCTTGTTCGCATATATATATATATATATATATATATATATATATATATATATATATATATATATATATATATATATATATATATATATATATATATATATATTAGTATATTTTGGTAGCAGTCTTTCCTGTAGACATATATTATTAAATATGACCGAAAAAGTAAGATTAATAATTCTAACACGAATTTTCTCAATCTTTCGTACATTACGCTTCACTGTTGGAGGTTAATCAAAAATCACTTCTCCAAAATTCATTTTTATTTCTAGTCTGACGCGACACGGGCGCGTTTCGTAAAACTTATTACATTTTCAAAGACTTCACAAATACACAACTGATTAGAACGTATCTCTGATTTTATATCTACATTTGAGTGAGGTGGGAAGGGTGATGTGGCATTAACACAAGACAGAACAGGAGGGGATATTAATAGGGTATTAAAAGTATCAACACAAGACAGAACAGAAACAATGGGTATTGAATAGAAGTGTTTGTAGAAAGCCTATTGGTCCATATTTCTTGATGCTTCTATATTGGAGCGGAGTCTTGAGGTGGGTAGAATATAGTTGTGCAATAATTGGCTGTTGATTGCTGGTGTTGACTTCTTGATGTGTAGTGCCTCGCAAACGTCAAGCCGCCTGCTATCGCTGTATCTATCGATGATTTCTGTGTTGTTCACTAGGATTTCTCTGGCGATGGTTTGGTTATGGGAAGAGATTATATGTTCCTTAATGGAGCCCTGTTGCTTATGCATCGTTAAACGCCTAGAAAGAGATGTTGTTGTCTTGCCTATATACTGGGTTTTTTGGTGCTTACAGTCCCCAAGTGGGCATTTGAAGGCATAGACGACATTAGTCTCTTTTAAAGCGTTCTGTTTTGTGTCTGGAGAGTTTCTCATGAGTAGGCTGGCCGTTTTTCTGGTTTTATAGTAAATCGTCAGTTGTATCCTCTGATTTTTGTCTGTAGGGATAACGTTTCTATTAACAATATCTTTCAGGACCCTTTCCTCCGTTTTATGAGCTGTGGAAAAGAAGTTCCTGTAAAATAGTCTAATAGGGGGTATAGGTGTTGTGTTAGTTGTCTCTTCAGAGGGACAACTAACACAACACCTATACCCCCTATTAGACTATTTTACAGGAACTTCTTTTCCACAGCTCATAAAACGGAGGAAAGGGTCCTGAAAGATATTGTTAATAGGAACGTTATCCCTACAGACAAAAATCAGAGGATACAACTGACGATTTACTATAAAACCAGAAAAACGGCCAGCCTACTCATGAGAAACTCTCCAGACACAAAACAGAACGCTTTAAAAGAGACTAATGTCGTCTATGCCTTCAAATGCCCACTTGGGGACTGTAAGCTCCAAAAAACCCAGTATATAGGCAAGACAACAACATCTCTTTCTAGGCGTTTAACGATGCATAAGCAACAGGGCTCCATTAAGGAACATATAATCTCTTCCCATAACCAAACCATCGCCAGAGAAATCCTAGTAAACAACACAGAAATCATCGATAGATACAGCGATAGCAGGCGGCTTGACGTTTGCGAGGCACTACACATCAAGAAGTCAACACCAGCAATCAACAGCCAATTATTGCACAACTATATTCTACCCACCTCAAGACTCCGCTCCAATATAGAAGCATCAAGAAATATGGACCAATAGGCTTTCTACAAACACTTCTATTCAATACCCATTGTTTCTGTTCTGTCTTGTGTTGATACTTTTAATACCCTATTAATATCCCCTCCTGTTCTGTCTTGTGTTAATGCCACATCACCCTTCCCACCTCACTCAAATGTAGATATAAAATCAGAGATACGTTCTAATCAGTTGTGTATTTGTGAAGTCTTTGAAAATGTAATAAGTTTTACGAAACGCGCCCGTGTCGCGTCAGACTAGAAATAAAAATGAATTTTGGAGAAGTGATTTTTGATTTACCTCCAACAGTGAAGCGTAATGTACGAAAGATTGAGAAAATTCGTGTTAGAATTATTAATCTTACTTTTTCGGTCATATTTAATAATATATATATATATATATATATATATATATATATATATATATATATATATATATATATATATATATATATATATGTATATATATATAATATAATATGCTGAAAATCACATGTGAAAAATAGAGATACTTAACGCGTTTTCGACTAATTCGCCTTCATCAGAGCAGAGTAGAATGAAGATTGGAAACATTGCTGATCAGACCTTTATATCCGCCTGGGCAGATCACCTGATCACCAATAATGGGTGAAGGAAAGGAAATATAAGAAAAAGGTAACTGCAGAAGGCCTATTGGCCCATTCGAGCCAGCTCCTATTAATATCCCCAAGTGCCATACGTGTTAAATGATTGCTATATTGTTTTGACGTGCTATATTGAGGCTTAAATAGGGATCCAACTTGTACATACCGGGGCTCACATTAAGGCTGTTGTTACACTGTTTGATCAGAGCAGACTCGATCACGTTTCGTTCAACGAAACCCTTACTTTTAACAATACATTTTGCCCCTGTGAAGTCGATAGAATGATTACATAAACTGGAATGTAAACACAATGTACTGGAGTGCTGGGCTGTACGAATAGCATACGAATGCTGGTTTAAACGCGAGGAAAGAGATTTACCAGTCTGGCCGATGTAAACACATGCACACTCATTACAAGGGATGGAGTACACACGACCTGCTACAGACGAGGGCGAGTTCTTAATTAACATGGACTTAACTGTATTATCATTTTTGTACACTAGGTTAATATTAAGGTTTTTCAAGGGCAAGATTTACTAGATAGTAAATCTTGCGCCAGCAAGATAGATAGTAAATCTTTCTAGGTAGATAGGGGTGAGGGTGGGGGGAGGTGGGGGGGGGGGGGGTGAGGTAAGACAGGGAATGGGGGGGGGCGTGGCCTGTAGTACATTAGTGAGCTCATGAAGGCACCAGCCCTAGTCATCTGTTTCCCCTCACCTGTCAGCGCTCCCCTCCCGTCACACACCACCCCTCCTGTCACCTTCCTCCCCTCCGGTCACCCACCTCCCCTCCCATCACCTTCCTCCTCCTCCTCCTCTTCATATCTCCCTTCTCTCCCAATTCTGTCTCGTTTCCTCTCTCTTTCCCAGCCATTCAGCCGCGAGGCCTTGGGAGTGTACTCACCTAGTTGTGCTTGTGGGGTTGAGCTCTGTTCCTTCGGCCCGCCTCTCAACTGTCAATAAATCATTTTTTTCACACACACACACACACACACACACACACACACACACACACACACACACACACACACACACACACACACACACACACACACACCACACACACACACACACACACACATACGCCTGGGATATAGACGTATCTGGCAGCTTTCTCAAAACCCAAATGTCGAGTACACAATGTGTCAACTTTGTGAAAGAGAAAACATGCACTCTCTTGAACATTATATTGTAGAATGTCCCATATTGACTGACTTTCGCCCTCCTGGGCTAAGGTATGCTGAACTCTGTAGTTACTATATGAGTACTGGAACACTTGATGATATATTGGACTTGTACCCAAGATTAACCATGTAATGTATCAATTATACACTGTATGTATGTGATGTAACTATATAACCCGAGCTTGTAAAAGCATCTTAATCACCTTCAGTGATTAAGTGCTTAATAACACACTAATTTCTTTATCAGCTATCTCACCCTGTCAGAGTAGGACAGATAAATGTATGTGTATGTATGTGTGTGTATATATGTATGTATATGTGTATATACATATGTATATGTGTGTGTATGTGTATAAAGTATATGTGGAAGCTGATCCGAATTCCATTTCACCTCCGTAAATGCACATTAATGACACTATGTAAAAGACACATCGAACACTTTATGTAGGGCAGACGTAAATCTGCGTATCTATGTATTTACGTATGTAGGTTAGCTTAGCATTTTAAAAGCACTACAATCACCTTCTGTGGTTGAGTGTTCAATAAACCCTTGAACTGTATGTTTAACACATCTCTAACCCTGTCCATGGAGGACAGAAGAAAATGTATATATGCTGATTAGCATTGTAAATGTGTGGCCACGTCTGTGGTAGAAAATATTATTAATAAAGAACTGTCTCCCTGTCTGGCCTCTCCCTCCCTGCCTGGCCTCTCCCTCCCTGCCTGGCCTCTCCCTCCCTGCCTGGCCTCTCCCTCCCTGCCTGGCTGGCCTCTCCCTCCCTGCCTGGCCTCTCCCTCCCTGCCTGGCCTCTCCCTCCCTGCCTGCCTGGCCTCTCCCTCCCTGCCTGGCCTCTCCCTCCCTGCCTGGCCTCTCCCTCCCTGCCTGGCCTCTCCCTCCCTGCCTGGCCTCTCCCTCCCTGCCTGGCCTCTCCCTCCCTGCCTGGCCTCTCCCTCCCTGCCTGGCCTCTCCCTCCCTGCCTGGCCTCTCCCTCCCTGCCTGGCCTCTCCCTCCCTGCCTGGCCTCTCCCTCCCTGCCTGGCCTCTCCCTCCCTGCCTGGCCTCTCCCTCCCTGTCTGGCCTCTCCCTCCCTGTCTGGCCTCTCCCTCCCTGCCTGGCCTCTCCCTCCCTGTCTGGCCTCTCCCTCCCTGTCTGGCCTCTCCCTCCCTGCCTGGCCTCTCCCTCCCTGCCTGGCCTCTCCCTCCCTGCCTGGCCTCTCCCTCCCTGCCTGGCCTCTCCCTCCCTGCCTGGCCTCTCCCTCCCTGCCTGGCCTCTCCCTCCCTGCCTGGCCTCTCCCTCCCTGCCTGGCCTCTCCCTCCCTGCCTGGCCTCTCCCTCCCTGCCTGGCCTCTCCCTCCCTGCCTGGCCTCTCCCTCCCTGTCTGGCCTCTCCCTCCCTGCCTGGCCTCTCCCTCCCTGCCTGGCCTCTCCCTCCCTGCCTGGCCTCTCCCTCCCTGCCTGGCCTCTCCCTCCCTGCCTGGCCTCTCCCTCCCTGCCTGGCCTCTCCCTCCCTGTCTGGCCTCTCCCTCCCTGTCTGGCCTCTCCCTCCCTGCCTGGCCTCTCCCTCCCTGCCTGGCCTCTCCCTCCCTGTCTGGCCTCTCCCTCCCTGTCTGGCCTCTCCCTCCCTGTCTGGCCTCTCCCTCCCTGTCTGGCCTCTCCCTCCCTGCCTGGCCTCTCCCTCCCTGCCTGGCCTCTCCCTCCCTGCCTGGCCTCTCCCTCCCTGCCTGGCCTCTCCCTCCCTGTCTGGCCTCTCCCTCCCTGCCTGGCCTCTCCCTCCCTGCCTGGCCTCTCCCTCCCTGCCTGGCCTCTCCCTCCCTGTCTGGCCTCTCCCTCCCTGCCTGGCCTCTCCCTCCCTGCCTGGCCTCTCCCTCCCTGTCTGGCCTCTCCCTCCCTGCCTGGCCTCTCCCTCCCAGCCTGGCCTCTCCCTCCCTGCCTGGCCTCTCCCTCCCTGCCTGGCCTCTCCCTCCCAGCCTGGCCTCTCCCTCCCTGCCTGGCCTCTCCCTCCCTGCCTGGCCTCTCCCTCCCTGTCTGGCCTCTCCCTCCCTGTCTGGCCTCTCCCTCCCTGCCTGGCCTCTCCCTCCCTGCCTGGCCTCTCCCTCCCTGCCTGGCCTCTCCCTCCCTGCCTGGCCTCTCCCTTTCTGCCTGGCCTCTCCCTCCCTGCCTGGCCTCTCCCTCCCTGCCTGGCCTCTCCCTCCCTGCCTTGCCTCTCCCTCCCTGCCTGGCCTCTCCCTTTCTGCCTGGCCTCTCCCTCCCTGCCTGGCCTCTCCCTCCCTGCCTGGCCTCTCCCTCCCTGCCTGGCCTATCCCTTTCTGCCTGGCCTCTCCCTCCCTGCCTGGCCTCTCCCTCCCTGCCTGGCCTCTCCCTTTCTGCCTGGCCTCTCCCTCCCTGCCTGGCCTCTCCCTCCCTGCCTGGCCTCTCCCTCCCTGCCTGGCCTATCCCTTTCTGCCTGGCCTCTCCCTCCCTGCCTGGCCTCTCCCTCCCTGCCTGGCCTCTCCCTCCCTGCCTGGCCTCTCCCTCCCTGCCTGGCCTCTCCCTCCCTGCCTGGCCTCTCCCTCCCTGCCTGGCCTCTCCCTCCCTGCCTGGCCTCTCCCTCCCTGCCTGGCCTCTCCCTCCCTGCCTGGCCTCTCCCTCCCTGCCTGGCCTCTCCCTCCCTGCCTGGCCTCTCCCTCCCTGCCTGGCCTCTCCCTCCCTGCCTGGCCTCTCCCTCCCTGTCTGGCCTCTCCCTCCCTGTCTGGCCTCTCCCTCCCTGCCTGGCCTCTCCCTCCCTGCCTGGCCTCTCCCTCCCTGCCTGGCCTCTCCCTCCCTGCCTGGCCTCTCCCTCCCTGCCTGGCCTCTCCCTCCCTGCCTGGCCTCTCCCTCCCTGCCTGGCCTCTCCCTCCCTGCCTGGCCTCTCCCTCCCTGCCTGGCCTCTCCCTCCCTGCCTGGCCTCTCCCTCCCTGCCTGGCCTCTCCCTCCCTGCCTGGCCTCTCCCTCCCTGCCTGGCCTCTCCCCTCCTGTCTGGCCTCTCCCTCCCTGTCTGGCCTCTCCCTCCCTGTCTGGCCTCTCCCTCCCTGTCTGGCCTCTCCCTCCCTGTCTGGCCTCTCCCTCCCTCCCTGCCTGGCCTCTCCCTCCCTCCCTGCCTGGCCTCTCCCTCCCTCCCTGCCTGGCCTCTCCCTCCCTCCCTGCCTGGCCTCTCCCTCCCTCCCTGCCTGGCCTCTCCCTCCCTCCCTGCCTGGCCTCTCCCTCCCTCCCTGCCTGGCCTCTCCCTCCCTCCCTGCCTGGCCTCTCCCTCCCTCCCTGCCTGGCCTCTCCCTCCCTCCCTGCCTGGCCTCTCCCTCCCTCCCTGCCTGGCCTCCCCCTCCCTGCCTGGCCTCTCCCTCCCTCCCTGCCTGGCCTCTCCCTCCCTCCCTGCCTGGCCTCCCCCTCCCTGCCTGGCCTCTCCCTCCCTCCCTGCCTGGCCTCTCCCTAGACCTGATGTGTGTATTCTCCAGGTGTGTGTAAGTGACCCCCCAGTGACCTCCGTGTGACCTGGTCAACCCCTACCTTCCCCCCCCCCCTCCCTCCGGAGACCTGGTTAATGTCTCCCTTTCCTCAACACACGGGGAGCTGGGTGGCTGAATGGACAGCACGCTGGACACGTAATCCTATGGACCGGGGTTCGATTCCCGGCGCCGGCGAGAAATAAAATGGGTAGAGTTTCTTTCACCTTGATGCCTTTGTTAGCTAGCTGTAAATAGGCACCTTGGAGTTACAGTTCTTACGGGCTGCTTCCTGTGTATTCACCTAGTTGCATTCACCTAGTTGTGTTTGCGGGGGTTGAGCTTTGCTCTTTCGGCCCGCCTCTCAACTGTCAATCAACTGTTTACTAACTACTTCCCCCCCCCCCCACCCCCCAACACCCCCCCCCACCCCCCCCCCCCCACCCCCCCCCCCCACCCCCCCCCCACCCCCACACACACACACACGTACACGTTCCAGTGTCCCTAACCTGCATACCATGCAAGATGTTGGAGAAGATTGTGCGAAAAAAGCTTGTGGAACATCTGGAGTGAAAGAACTTTGTAACACACTATAAGCATGAGTTCAGGGATGGCAAGTCATGTCTCACAGGATTGATTGAATTCTACGACCAGGCAACACAAATTAGGCAAGTACGAGAGGGGTGGGCAGACTGTGTATTTTTGGATTGCCAGAAAGCCTTTGATACAGTACCACACAAGAGGCTAGTGAAAAAGCTGGAGATGCAGGCTGGAGTGAAAGGGAAAGTACTCCGTTGGATAAGGGAGTACCTAAGCAACAGAAGACAGCGAGTCATTGTGAGGGGTGAGGTCTCAGTTTGGCGAGACGTCACCAGCGAGTCCCGCAGGGTTCAGTCCTTGGACCTATACTATTTCTGATATATGTAAATGATCTCCCAAAGTGAATAGATTCGTTCCTCTCAATGTTTGCTGATGATTCAAAAATTATGAGTAGGATTAAGACAGGACGATAGTATGAGGTTACAAGATGACCTAGACTGAATGAATGGTCCAACAAATGGCTACTAGAGTTCAACCCGAGTAAATGTAAGATAATGAAACTAGACAGTGGAAACAGGAGGCCAGAAACAAGATACCGAATGGGAGATGAAGTCCTTCATGAAACGGACAGAGAGAATGATCTAGATGATATCACAATCGACTTGAGAATGGTCCAGGACGGACTGAAACGTCGTCGTCCCTTCTCTTTCTAGTGTGTGGTCTGGTTAACATACTTCAGCCACGTTATTGTGACTCATCGTTTGATATCACACCAAACCTGTCTCCTGAAGCCCACATCAAAAGAATAACATCGGCGGCGTATGCGAGGCTGGCTAACATCAGAACTGCCTTCAGGAACCTGTGTAAGGAATCCTTCAGAACCTTGTATACCACATATGTAAGACCAATCCTGGAGTATGCAGCCCCAGCATGGAGCCCGTACCTTGTCAAGCACAAGACGAAGCTGGAAAAAGTTCAGAGGTATGCCACTAGACTAGTCCAGGTACTAAGAGGCATGAGTTACGAGGAAAGGCTGCGCGAAATGCACCATTGCTGGAAGATAGGAGAGCTCGGGGAGACATGATCACTACCTACAAAATTCTCAGAGGAATTGACAGGGTAGATAAGGATAAACTGTTCAACACTGGTAGTACGCGAACAAGGGGTCACAGGTGGAAACTGAGTACCCAAATGGGCCACAGGGACGTTAGACAGAACTTTTTTCAGTGTCAGAGTAGTTAACAGATGGAATGCATTAGGCAGTGATGTGGTGGAGGCTGACTCCATACACAGTTTCAAATGTAGATATGATAGAGCCCAGTAGGCTCAGGAATCTGTACACCAGTTGATTGACAGTTGAGAGGCGGGACCAAAGAGCCAGAGCTCTACCCCCGCAAGCACAACTAGGTGAGTACACACACACGCTGCCAGTGCCATTCTCCGTGCCGACACACCAGCCGTGGCAGCAGTGCCCCTCACACATCACCGTACCACCACAGTGCCCATACCACTAGTGCCCTCCCCCTAATTATACCAACATCACTCTTTCCCCCCCCCTCTCTCTCCCCCCTCTTCCCTCACCCCCTCTCCTCATCCCCTCTCCCCTCTTCCCTCAACCCCTCCCCTCACTCCCTCCCCTCATCCCCTCTCCCCTTCACGTGGCGTTTCTCTTCACATCCTTCTTTGTCACTTTTCTTTACTCTCTCACCTCCTACAAGTAATGGTTTTATCTTTGGTTTGGTTTTATCTTTGGTTTTATCTTTGGTTTTATCTTTTGATTCCTTTTAGTTCGCAATTTCTTTGTTTTCTTAGTTTGTTTTTATCCGTTTGTATTGAGTTTTTTGTATCATCGTCATCAGCGTTATGTTTGTGTCATCTAATATATTCCTGTTGGGTGTGTATATATATACAGTTTCTCGTCTACCTATGTGTGCCTAGGTGTTTATATGACTTATTAATCCGTCCTGGTTTTCTGGGGTAAATCTGTCATTCCTCGTCCCAGCTGTCTTAAGCAGGTCACAGGTATACAATATATATTTGTTTAAACAATTTATTAACGATTAAGAAAACGTTCAAGGAGACCACTGCTGACCAATACTAGTATATGTCACTACGAGTGAGTGAGTGAGTGAGTGAGTGAGTGAGTGAGTGAGTGAGTGAGTGAGTGAGTGAGGGGTGGAGAGTGCACGGTGAGGTGCTCTGGCAGAAGATTGTTGTTGTACTCACCTAGTTGTGCTTGCGGGGGGGTTGAGCTCTGGCTCTTTGGTCCCGCCTCTGAGGTGTTGTGAGGGCGCGAGGTGAATAATACAATACAATACACCGGAGGGGGGGGGGGAGGGGAGGGGGAAGTAAGTATGACTATGTATGATACAGAAGCTTCCGGGTGATACAACGCCGCCAGACACATATTGATACATATAAACTGGACAGGGAGAGAGAGAGAAAAGACAGACAGACAGACAGACAGACAGACAGACAGACAGATACAGAGACTAACTGTAAGGGAGGGAAGAATGAGTTTCCTCTTCGTTCCTTTACATTAACTTCTTCAAGTACTTTCATTTCCGTAGCAACGAAAACATATGGTACTTTAAAATCCAACAAGATTTCAGTCACTTTTTTTTAGTAGAAATATTAGTAAAGTAGTGCTGGCGTTTTTCTCCGTCTGTCCTCGTATACTCCAGTACTTACAACAACTCTTCCGTCTAACCTACAAATGTGCACTGTTCGATCCCCAAAAGTTCACTTTCTGTACTACTTAATTACCCCAAATGGCATTGTAGGAAGTTTGAAATATAACTAAAGACCCAAACCTAAGTAATTCTGGGCCGAAAATATGCTAAATTCGGCCTAATATAGTACATATTATAGTACATATTATATTACATTACATATTATAGTACATATTATATAGTACATTCGGCTATAGGCCTAGTATAGTACATATATGGCCTAATATATAGGCCTAATATAGTACATATATGGCCTAATATATAGGCCTAATATAGTACATATATGGCCTAATATATAGGCCTAATATAGTACATATATGGCCTAATATATAGGCCTAATGGGCCTATAGGCCTAATATAGTACATATATGTGCTAGACTAGGCCTAAGAATGTTTAAGCTTTGATTTTGGATTTAATTTTTTTCCGGCCTCTACAAAATTAATAATTCAAAAGGTGAACTTTTATTTGGTGCAAGAGTCCATATTGGTGCAGTGGAGGAGACTGTTGCTGTGAGTACTGTCGTGGCTGGGGGCTGGGCAGAGCGGACGGTGTACTCGCCTAGTATCCCATTTAGTATCTTTAATGTCGTTATCATGTCTACCCTATTCCTTCTTTCCTCCAGTGTAGTAATTAAAGACCATGGGCCAGATTCAAGAAAGTACTTACGCAAGCACTTACGAACGTGTACATCTTTCCTCAATCTTTGACGGCTTTGGTTACATTTATTAAACAGTTTACAAGCATGAAAACTTGCCAATCAACTGTTGTTATTGTTATAAACAGCCTCCTGGTGCTTCCGAGCTCATTAACTGTTTAATAATTGTAAACAAAGCCGCCAAAGATTGAGAAAAGACGTACACGTTCGTAAGTGTTTGCGTAAGTGCTTTCGTGAATCTGGTCCCATGACCCTGGGCTTCACAGCACGGCGCCCTTAGCTCAAGACTGAGCCTTGTTGCCTATTTCTGGACTTTTTCTAGTTTTACTTTGTTTCTTTAGTGGTTCTTTAGAGGTTCTTTAGAGGTGTGTTTACTATTTGTATTTACTGTTTGTGCCTGCAATATCGAGCTGCTAGCTCTTGGGCCCCGGCTTTCTAATTGTCGGTTGTCTAGTGTACAGACCTCTGACTTGTTTTGTTCCTCTATCGTATCTAGTACTACACACACACACACACACACACACACACACACACACACACACACACACACACAGACACACACACACACACACACACACACACACACACACACACAGTGTGGGTGTTTGAGTACTTGATTGAAGAAGGGTTATTGAACTCGAGGAGGGATACCGAAACCAAAAGGTTAGCATACCGAAAGGGAAACTATGAGGGGATAAGAAAATTCCTAACAGATATAGCATGGGAAACAGAGCTCAGGGGAAAGACGGCCCAAGATATGATGGATTACATCACGCAGAAGTGCAAGGACGCAGCAAACAAGTTTGTCCCAGTCCAAAAGGAAAACAGAGAAATGAAGATGAGAAACCCATGGTTTAATCAAAGATGTAGGCTAGCTAAGCAGCAAAGTAAAAGGGCATGGAGAAACTATAGGAATAACAGGACACTGGAGAGCAGAGAAAGATACCAGAATGCCAGGAATGAATATGTCAGGATGAGAAGAGAGGCAGAAAGACAATACGAAAATGACATCGCAAGCAAGGCAAAGACTCAGCCTAAATTGTTGCATAGCCACATCAGGAGAAAAACAACAGTAAAGGAACAGGTTATGAGATTAAGGATAGGGGCGGAAGGATTCACTACAAATGACAAGAAAGTGTGTGAGGAATTGAATAAGAAATTCCAGGAGGTCTTCACCTTAGAACAAGGAGAAATTCCAGAGGTAAGTGAGGGAATAGCTAACCAGGAACCACTGGAAGAGTTTGAGATTACCAGTGGGGAAGTAAGGAAGTGTTTACTAGAGTTGGACGTGACGAAGGCTATAGGCCCAGATGGAATCTCCCCTTGGGTTCTAAAGGAAGGAGCAAGAGAACTGAGCCTACCACTCTCCATAGTGTATAACAAATCACTGGCAACAGGGGAACTGCCAGATATTTGGAAAGCAGCTAACGTAGTCCCGATATACAAGAAAGGGGATAGACAGGAGGGACTGAACTACAGGCCAGTGTCCCTAACCTGCATACCATGCAAGCTGATGGAGAAGATTGTGCGAAAAAAACTAGTGGAGCATCTGGAGCGAAGGAACTTTGTAACACAGCATCAACATGGGTTCAGGGATGGCAGGTCCTGCCTCACAGGGTTACTTGAATTCTACGACCAGGCAACAAAATAAGGCAAGAAAGAGAAGGGTGGGCAGACTGCATATTTTTGGATTGTCAGAAAGCCTTTGATACAGTGCCACACAAGAGGCTAGTGCGAAAGTTGGAGATGCAGGCTGGAGTGAGAGGGAAGGTACTCCGGTGGATAGAGGAATACCTAAGCAACAGGAGACAACGAGTCTGTGTGAGGGGTGAGGTCTCAGATTGGCGAGACGTCACAAGTGGAGTCCCGCAGGGGTCAGTCCTTGGACCTATACTGTTTCTGGTATATGTAAATGATCTCCCAGAGGGTATAGATTCGTTCCTCTCAATGTTTGCCGACGATGCAAAAATTATGAGGAGGATTGAAACAGAGGATGATAGTAGGAGGCTACAAGATGACCTGGATAGACTGAGTGAATGGTCCAACAAATGGCTGTTGAAGTTCAACCCGAGTAAATGCAAAGTAATGAAACTAGGCAGTGGAAACAGGAGGCCAGACACAGGATACAGAATAGGAGATGAAGTACCTAATGAAACAGACAGAGAGAAAGATCTAGGAGTTGATATCACACCAAACCTGTCTCCTGAAGCCCACATAAAGAGAATAACGTCTGCGGCATATGCGAGGCTGGCTAACATCAGAACGGCGTTCAGGAACCTGTGTAAGGAATCATTCAGAATCTTGTACACCACATATGTAAGACCAATCCTGGAGTATGCGGCCCCAGCATGGAGCCCGTACCTTGTCAAGCACAAGACGAAGCTGGAAAAAGTCCAAAGGTATGCTACTAGACTAGTC
>NC_091190.1:27470660-27473160 GCF_040958095.1 Procambarus clarkii | reverse complement strand
CGTAGTCTGTTCTCGTAGCTCATACCTCTCAGCTCGGGTACTAGTCTGGTGGCAAACCTTTGAACTTTGTGTGCGTGTGTGTGTGTGTGTGTGTGTGTGTGTGTGTGTGTGTGTGTGTGTGTGTGTATGTGTGTGTGTGTGTGTGTGTGTGTGTGTCTGTGTGTTTGCGGGCGCGTGTACGTGTGCGCGTACGTGTGCGCCTTTGAGTATGCAGTACATGTGTGTGTGCGCTAGAGACAGGGGAGTGAGGGAGGGACAGTGTCATGAAGACAGCAGTGACATATGGGGATGACAGCCCTGACAAACTGGACACTGTTGACAGCATCGGTCCCCGTCTACTTCGGAATCCGGCCAGAGAATGTTGGGGGGGGGGGGGGAGAAGGGCCCTCCGTCACTATGTATTGGCGGAGTGAAGGAATTTGTCGTGGATCATGTGTCTATAATCTAAATAATATTTCGTATATTGTGTCAATAATCTAAATAATATTTCGTATATTGTGTCTATAATCTAAATAATATTTCGTATATTGTGTCTATAATCTAAATAATATTTCGTATATTGTGTCTATAATCTAAATAATATTTCGTATATTGTGTCTATAATCTAAATAATATTTCGTATATTGTGTCTATAATCTAAATAATATTTCGTATATTGTGTCTATAATCTAAATAATATTTCGTATATTGTGTCTATAATCTAAATAATATTTCGTATATTGTGTCTATAATCTAAATAATATTTCGTATATTGTGTCTATAATTGGGAGTTTTTTTTTTACGTAGATTGTATGCCTGAAATTTTGGATTGAGTTTTTATAGATTGTGCTTTTGTTAATTTGGATAATTTGATTTTTGTCCCCCCCCTCATTTTTGTCTCCCCTCATTTTTGTCCCCCCCTCATTTTTGTCCCCCCTCATTTTTGTCTCCCCTTCATTTTTGTCTCCCCTTCATTTTTATCCCCCCTCATTTTTGTCTCCCCTTCATTTTTGTCTCCCCTTCATTTTTGTCCCCCCCTCATTTTTGTCCCCCCTCATTTTTGTCCCCCCCTCATTTGCCCTCCCTCATTTTTGTCCCTCCCTCATTTTTGTCCCCCCCTCATTTTTGTCCCCCCCTCATTTTTGTCCCCCCCCTCATTTTTGTCCCCCCCTCATTTTTGTCCCCCCTCATTTTTGTCCCCCCTCATTTGCCCTCCCTCATTTTTGTCCCTCCCTCATTTTTGTCCCCCCTCATTTTTGTCCCCCTCATTTTTGTCCCCCCTCATTTTTGTCCCCCCTCATTTTTGTCCCCCACTCATTTTTGTCCCCCACTTATTTTTGTCCCCCACTTATTTTTGTCCACCCTCATTTTTGTCCCCCCTCATTTTTGTACCCCCTACTTATTTTTGTCCCCCACTTTTGTCCCCCCTCATTTTTGTCCCCCCTCATTTTTGTACCCCCCCACTTATTTTTGTCCCCCACTCATTTTTGTCCCCCACTTATTTTTGTCCCCCCTCATTTTTGTCCCCCCTCATTTTTGTCCCCCATTTTTGTCCCCCCTCATTTTTGTACCCCCTACTTATTTTTGTCCCCCACTTATTTTTGTCCCCCCTCATTTTTGTCCCCCCTCATTTTTGTCCCTCCTCATTTTTGTACCCTCCACTTATTTTTGTCCCCCACTTATTTTTGTCCCCCCTCATTTTTGTCCCTCCTCATTTTTGTACCCTCCACTTATTTTTGTCCCCCACTTATTTTTGTCCCTCCTCATTTTTGTACCCTCCACTTATTTTTGTCCCCCACTTATTTTTGTCCCACACTTATTTTTGTCCCCCCCTCATTTAACCAAAATTGTCGTGGAGTGCGTCCGTATTTGGAACAATTTCTTGTAGATTGTGTCTATATTGGCCACAGTTCGCCTCGATTATGTTCTTTAGCGGAAGATCCCAACATAGTTGGCGTTCGTAAATGGTAGGGAAGGGTTATACCAGCGTTCGTAAATGGTAGGGAAGGGTTATACCAGCGTTCGTAAATGGTAGGGAAGGGTTATACCAGCGTTCGTAAATGGTAGGGAAGGGTTATACCAGCGTTCGTAAATGGTAGGGAAGGGTTATACCAGCGTTCGTAAATGGTAGGGAAGGGTTATACCAGCGTTCGTAAATGGTAGGGAAGGGTTATACCAGCGTTCGTAAATGGTAGGGAAGGGTTATACCAGCGTTCGTAAATGGTAGGGAAGGGTTATACCAGCGTTCGTAAATGGTAGGGAAGGGTTATACCAGCGTTCGTAAATGGTAGGGAAGGGTTATACCAGCGTTCGTAAATGGTAGGGAAGGGTTATACCAGCGTTCGTAAATGGTAGGGAAGGGTTATACCAGCGTTCGTAAATGGTAGGGAAGGGTTATACCAGCGTTCGTAAATGGTAGGGAAGGGTTATACCAGCGTTCGTAAATGGTAGGGAAGGGTTATACCAGCGTTCGTAAATGGTAGGGAAGGGTTATACCAGCGTTCGTAAATGGTAGGGAAGG
>NC_091190.1:27453596-27470160 GCF_040958095.1 Procambarus clarkii | reverse complement strand
TTCATATAAATCTCACAGGTCGGTACCCACATTATTTGGTCATCTTCGAACCGGATGACGGATTATTTGATCCTTTGAACCCACATTTGGTCATCTTAGTACCGGATGAACCAGTTATCCAGTGGATTCATTAAATATACTAGTGCAGTGTTATTTAAACAAAGCCAGCAGTCAAGACGGCAGCGTAGCCTCGAGGGAGCTCAGGAGCCTCCCTCAGCCGAGTTCAGCTTAGTCAGCGGTTTCATGCACACCCACAGAAATTTGGTGGTGTGTTATTTCGTGAAATGACAGCGCTAATATTGAAGCCAGCCAAATTAGTGACTATGTCGCGAGATTGTTCACGGATTTCGTGGTGTTACATTTCGCGAGAGATTATCTACGAATTTTGTGGAGTTTATTTCGCGAGGTCACTAATAATATTTAATACTTCTAGATAGTATTAGAAGTTTCATAGAGGCAATTAAGAGGCTATTATCAATAATTGTGTATATTATTTCTCCAAATAGAGAATTATTTAATATATATTGCACTAGTGATCATAGTATAATATTTACTAATTGCCAACCCACAACAGGGTAGGATTTGACTAGTTGAACTATTATTGCTCATCCTAGTCCCATTATTACCATAGTCAGTTGTACTATATTGAACAACCTAACACCATTAATGCATGGTCCAGACCCTATTTTGGGTGTAATTATTATCAACTCGAATTGAGTTGTATATATAATAATTTACTTATGGTCATTACACCTTTGAGTAATTAATTAGTGTCTCTACCATCCTGGGGTGATATAGAAGAGCTAACCTAAAGGTACTTCCAGTGACACTGGTTTATCACTCAAATCATTAGTGTGGATGATTGTATATATATAATGTGTATTAATTTTAAGTGCTAACCTCTAGTAGAGGTAGGATTATTGCCTAGTGAGTTCAGAATTTTACCCTAGGCTACCATTAGTGTTTGTTCAGTATTATGAGCAGCCCAAGTACAAGCCCCACAAGGCTTCACCAACGAGCCAGTATGGATAATGCAGGGAGAATGAAAAGAACCCTTGCAGGTCTTAAAGGCCACTTAACAAGACAGATCAAGAAATGTGAAGATTTGTCACAACAATCAACAGTTGATTATGCTGACCTGGAAAGCTATTATCAAGCAGCTGCAGGTAAATTTGAGCAAATCAAATGTCAAATAGCAACATATGTGGCTGAACTTGCCAACACTAATTTATCAGAAACAGAAATAGACGACATTATGGTTGATCTTGCGAATTATGAAGATCACACTCAGGCCACGTTACAGCCTTATGTTAAATTAATTGCACAGAACAAGGCAACAGCAACAACAACAACAGTTGCATCTAATACGAGTCAAGCAGAAGCTCGACTCCCTCCAATTAATTTACCCACTTTCTCAGGAAAAGATGAGGAAGATTGGGATGAATTTTGGAACAAATTCGTTGACCTTGTAGACTCAAAACAATCTTTACCAAAGAGTAGTAAATTCTCTTATTTGCAAGGCCAATTATCAGGTGAGGCTAAAACAGTAGTATCCCATCTGAGATTAACTAATGACGGCTATGATCTGGCAGTAAAACTCCTCAAGGATAATTATGCTGATCCAGAAGTAAGAACATCACATTTAGTTCATGAGCTGTTGCATTTACCCCCACCGGAGGCTTCAGCTGATTCACTCCAAGTCTTCAAGCTGGAGGTAGAATCAATGATCAATGCCCTCAGCCTGACAGCAGATACAAACGGGGCTGAGTGGGTCTTGAAAATAATTGTCCAGGAGAAAATACCTAGGGACATATTGAGACAAATGAGTGCTCATTACAATAAAAGCATCTTATCTATGAATGAAATATCTGAAGGTTTAAAGTCAGTAGTTCATCAATTACGAACACATGACAAATTAAAACCACCAAGTAAACCCTCAGAAACCAATAATAGTAAACCACAGAGTACCAAAGGTACTCCAAATCAATCTAGACAATATAATTCAACACCAAAGTGGAACAGTGGCAGTGTGGGCGTATATGCAGTGGGACCCTCCAAGCCTATAGTTACTGTGTCACCCAAGAACATGACACCAAAGGGTACAGGAAGCTATGGAACATGTTTGTTCTGCAATGAGAAACATTCAATGTACCACTGCTCTAATTTTCCTGATAGTGACGCCCGTGTTGAGCGACTCAAAGATTTGCAACATTGCACGAGGTGCCTCAGGAAACATAACATCAACGACCGAGAATCTGTCTTGGATACAAATATCCATGGAGATTTGGAATGGAAACAACAGTTGATCAGCGAAGTTGCAGAATCTGTGGTGAGAGTGATGGACACCGCCTTGACCACTATCTACGTGAATGTGAACACCTGAGAGACATTAGGAATAACTGTAGAATAATAAACCCCACATTGTTTGAGTTAGGAAAACACTATTTGTCAAATATTGATACTGTTCTTAAAAGATTTCCCCATTTTGCACCCGCAAGATAACGTAAGCTTTTAAGGGTTGATAAATGTTAATCTTCTTGTTTGAGGAGCTGTTCACTTGAGACAGTTAAGCAAGTCCCAGCTGTGTCTGGGTACAAGTGACAGGATGAACAACCCAGCGGGTTTTCTTCCTATTGGGGAGTGTTGTACATTCTGCTATGGCGGTATGTTCACTCACAAGATGAGTGGCGCTGCCCAATAAACTCGCCCCTCGGGGCAAAATTTAAAAAATCAACGACTGTGATACCCAATTACACACCTGTAATAGGTGTAACAAAGGTCAGCACCATGCAGCATTGTGCAGAGACACCAAAACAACGTCTCCAAACCCCAAGGTGGAAGATAGCATTCCCACCTCAGTACAGTACTGCAAGGTGCAACCAACAAAGAGTGTCCATTCGGCAAAGTCTAAAGGTAATACGACTTTGCCTACTGCCCAAATTACCATCCTGAATAAGAGGGCCAAGGTCCATACCCGTGGGTTGTTTGACCAAGGATCCCAAAGAACATACATCACTAAAAGGTTGGCAGATGAATTACAATTAAGGCCTGTAGCCCAGATGTCATTCAACATATCAGGGTTTGTAACAGATGCAGGACCTCAAGTCTACCAGGTGGTACAACCATCAGTACGTTTAGGCAGGTACGTCTGTAGAGTACAAGCCATTGTGGTGGACAAAATACCAGTAGACCTACAAGTTCAAGGTCTGAGAGCAACAGCCAAATTCCTGAGAAATAGAGGAATAAAATTGGCAGATAATATTAAGTCTGATCACCTCACTGACTTCGGTCTCCTTGTAGGGACAGACTGTTGTCATCGATTCATCGGTAGCCCTACTAAATATCAGGGTATAACCATGTTAAACTCTGCAGGAGGTAAATTACTCTCAGGCCCAGTATCAAGCCTGAGGAGACCTATGCCTGCAGATAAACAATACTAATAGAAATCTAAATTTGTCAGCTGATTATATTTCTCCAGTAGCATTATACTAAGGAGATTACAGCTGACTATACCAACAGAGGTTGATGTTAGTATCATCATTTAAAGCTGAAGATGAGTTCATGAGGCCTCAGTGGCAAATCAGTGAACAGTAGCCTAAAACAGCTACAAGTCACTGCGACCAATGTCACTGAACCCACTGCAGTCTCAGAACCATACTTTACTTTAATGATGAGCTATTCAATCTTCTGAATCAATTAACTAAATTAAACCCCAATAAATCTGATGACTGATTTGATACATTTATTATTTAATCAAGATGTATTCCATGGGCCTCAGTGTTTATATATCAGTGACCAGTTACCTGAAGAAACTTCAAGTTATATCTAATGTCACTGATCTCACTGCAGTCCCTGAATCATACTTGACTGTAGTACTTGATCACATTCAGTCTTCTGGGTTAAATAATATGTAATAAGGCTTGAATATTAGCCTTTCAAGAGTTAACAGGGAAATGAGATCGCATTAGACTTCTAACCCCTACAACTCTAGTACGGGACATCCGTCCTGTACGAACAGACGCACAAATGTGTGATTACTAACTACTAACATCAAATTAATCTAATAATTCGAAGGAGGAGTATCGGTGTTCGTCTGTTCTAAATAGGACTTCGACCCGTGAGCAGCCCCCTGGGGAATTATGTCGGAAAATCCGACACCATTTAATAATCATACAGATAATAGCTGTGTTGTATAAACAAGTTACCCATAGAAAACGTAACTTGTAGTGGAATTACCGTCTATAGAAAACGGGATATCTTCACCACATACTATTATAATTCACCAGCTATTCTGCTGGGAATTATTCTTAAATACATTAGTCTTTGGACTTTACCATCATAAAAACATCTTATATAAATTAACTTAATTATCAATATTAAAGTAGAGTAAATGTGACCCTTCTATCACTTTCTGACATGTGGACAATGTAAGCCAGGCGTCAGAGTGAGGAAGGAGGGCAGCCATTGTTGATTGAGACCAGAGGCTCACACGGGAGCAAATTCGGCTCCTGTTAAATTTACTTGGACGTAGTGTTATGGAAACCAAAGGTGTACCATTGTCAACACGCTGTCTACAAATTCAAGTTAAGTGTCTATCCGAAACCCGTTTATCATTCATTTATGGCCATTAATGTCAGGATATAGGGTGACCCGGTTAGATCACGTGGTAGCCTCAAACTAAAGGTCAAGACGAGGATCAAGATTTTGTGCACCAGTTACTGGGTGATGGAAGCTACCTCAAAGAGGATAATTTGGTGTCTACACCCTAGTTATACCTGGTGGACTAACCTGCTGTACTATAAGAAAAGGAACCTTTTCAATGTATGTAGTTAATACTGTAGTTTGATTGGCTGGCTGCATATATATAAACTAATAAACCCCCCCTAATGTGTAGAGGATCGATTTGTGAGATTATGAGATTATTGCAGAAATACAGTCCACTTATCATTATACAAATTGCTATCGAAGTATATAAATTAACGTAAATATAAATTCATATAAATCTCACAGGTCGGTACCCACACCCCAGCTCCTTGTCCTCATACCCCCAGCTCCTTGTCCTCATACCCCAGCTCCTTGTCCTCATACCCCCAGCTCCTTGTCCTCACACCCCAGCTCCTTGTCCTCATACCCCAGCTCCTTGTCCTCATACCCCAGCTCCTTGTCCTCATACCCCAGCTCCTTGTCCTCATACCCCAGCTCCTTGTCCTCATACCCCCAGCTCCTTGTCCTCATACCCCAGCTCCTTGTCCTGACACCCCAGCTCCTTGTCCTCATACCCCAGCTCCTAGTCCTCATACCCCAGCTCCTTGTCCTCATACCCCAGCTCCTTGTCCTCATACTCCCAGCTCCTAGTCCTCATACCCCCAGCTCCTTGTCCTCATACCCCCAGCTCCTTGTCCTCATACCCCCAGCTCCTTGTCCTCATACCCCAGCTCCTTGTCCTCATACCCCAGCTCCTTGTCCTCACACCCCAGCTCCTTGTCCTCATACCCCAGCTCCTTGTCCTCATATCCCAGCTCCTTGTCCTCATACCCCAGCTCCTTGTCCTTATACCCCAGCTCCTTGTCCTCATACCCCAGCTCCTTGTCCTCATACCCCAGCTCCTTGTCCTCATACCCCAGCTCCTTGTCCTCATACCCCCAGCTCCTAGTCCTCACACCCCAGCTCCTTGTCCTCATACCCCAGCTCCTAGTCCTCATACCCCAGCTCCTTGTCCTCATACTCCCAGCTCCTAGTCCTCATACCCCCAGCTCCTTGTCCTCATACTCCCAGCTCCTAGTCCTCATACCCCAGCTCCTTGTCCTCATACCCCCAGCTCCTTGTCCTCATACCCCAGCTCCTTGTCCTCATACCCCCAGCTCCTTGTCCTCATACCCCAGCTCCTTGTCCTCATACCCCCAGCTCCTTGTCCTCATACCCCAGCTCCTTGTCCTCATACCCCCAGCTCCTTGTCCTCATACCCCAGCTCCTTGTCCTCATACCCCCAGCTCCTTGTCCTCATACCCCAGCTCCTTGTCCTCATACCCCCAGCTCCTTGTCCTCATACCCCAGCTCCTTGTCCTCATACCCCAGCTCCTTGTCCTCAACTGTCCTGCACTCAACATGTTAGTATCGTTCACAAAGGCTGACACACAGTTGCATTTTGTACGATTAACGGAATCAACCAATCCGTTAAAAACCACGACGTATTAATCAAAATTAAAGCACCGTAATATTGACGTTTTGTATACAATGCTCTCGATAGGATCGGTAATTTGCTTGGGTTCGCGCCTTTCTCATAAGCCAAACAGTTTCATTGATCACAGAATCAAGTGATTGAATGTTGCATGAGCCTACGGGTATACTATTTGATCAGTCACAGGCCTATCCTCAGTGTGGGCTCTACTCTCACATAATTCGCCTTTCCCATGAATAGGGGAAAGCGGAGATGGAAGAGAGGGGTGGAAGGAAAGACAGGTAAATATAAAGGTACAGGGAGGGAGAGAGGGAGGGAGGGAGGGAGGGAATTGTCAGGAGAAAGAGTCAAGCCATTACGACTGTATAGCGCTGGGAAGGGGTCAGGATATACAGATTTGGGATGGGACGGAGGGAAGGAATGGTGCTCCAACCGCTTGGACGGTCGGGGATTGAACGCCGACCTGCATGAAGCGAGACCGTCGCTCTACCGCCCAGCCCAAGTGGATGGACACACACACACACACACACACACACACACACACATAGGGGGCTGGGTGGCCGAGTGGACAGCGCTCCAGTCTCGTGGACCTAGGGACCGGGGTTCGATCCCCGCACCCGGTGGAGACAGATGGGCAGAATTTCCTTAACCCTAATGCACCTGTTACCTAGCATTAAATAGGTATCTGGGAGTTAGACAGCTGCTACGGGCTGCTTCTTAGGAGTGGGTGTGTGTGTGTGTGTGTGTGTGTGTGTGTGTGTGTGTGTGTGTGTGTGTGTGTGTGTGTGTGTGTGTGTGAGTGTACTCACCTAATTTACTTAATTGTGCTTGCGGGGGTTGAGCTCTGGCTCTTTGGTCCCGCCTCTCAACCGTCAACCAACAGGTGCACAGGTTCCTGAGCCTATTGGGCTCTATCATATCTACACTTGAAACTGTGTATGGAGTCAGCCTCCACCACATCACTTCCTAATGCATTCCATTTGTCAACCACTCTGACACTAAAAAAGTTCTTTCTAATATCTCTGCGGCTCATTTGGGCACTCGGTTTCCACCTGTGTCCCCTTGTGCGTGTGGCTAGTGTGTGTGTGTGTGTGTGTACTCACCTATATGTACTCACCTATATGTGCTTGCAGGATCGAGCATTGACTCTTGGATCCCGCCTTTCTAGCTATCGGTTGTTTACAGCAATGACTCCTGTCCCATTTCCCTATCATACCTAGTTTTAAAAGTATGAATAGTATTTGCTTCCACAACCTGTTCCCCAAGTGCATTCCATTTTTCTACTACTCTCACGCTAAAAGAAAACTTCCTAACATCTCTGTGACTCATCTGAGTTTCCAGTTTCCACCCATGTCCCCTCGTTCTGTTATTATTACGTGTGAACATTTGATCTATTTCCACTTTGTCAATTCCCCTGAGTATTTTATATGTCCCTATCATATCTCCTCTCTCCCTTCTTTTCTCTAGTGTCGTAAGGTTCAGTTCCTTCAGCCGCTCTTCATATCCCATCCCTCGTAGCTCTGGGACAAGCCTCGTCGCAAACCTCTGAACCTTCTCCAGTTTCTTTATGTGTTTCTTCAGGTGGGGGCTCCATGATGGCGCGGCATACTCTAAGACGGGTCTCACGTAGGCAGTGTAAAGCGCCCTAAAAGCTTCCTCATTTAGGTTTCTGAATGAAGTTCTAATTTTCGCCAGTGTAGAGTACGCTGCTGTCGTTATCCTATTTATATGTGCCTCAGGAGTTAGATTAGGTGTCACATCCACTCCCAGGTCTCTTTCTCGAATCGTTACAGGTAGGCTGTTCCCCTTCATTGTGTACTGTCCCTTTGGTCTCCTGTCACCTGATCCCATTTCCATAACTTTACATTTACTGGTGTTAAACTCCAGTAGCCATTTCTCTGACCATCTCTGCAGCCTGTTTAAGTCCTCTTGGAGGATCCTACAATCCTCGTCTGTCACAACTCTTCTCATTAATTTTGCGTCATCTGCAAACATTGACATGTATGATTCCACTCCTGTAAACATATCATTTACGTAAATTAGAAAGAGGATTGGTCCCAGCACCGATCCTTGAGGTACTCCACTTGTTACTGTTCGCCAGTCCGACTTTTCGCCCCTTACCATTACCCTCTGGCTCCTTCCTGTTAGGTAGTTCTTCACCCATACTAGGGCCTTTCCGCTTACTCCTGCCTGCCTCTCAAGTTTGTATAGCAGTCTCATGTGCGGTACCGTATCAAAGGCCTTTTGGCAGTCAAGAAATATGCAGTCTGCCCAGCCTTCTCTGTCCTGCCTTATCCTTGTTACTTTATCATAGAATTCTAAAAGGTTTGTTAGGCATGATTTCCCTGTCCAGAACCCATGTTGGTGCTTGTTTACAAACCCAATGCTCTCCAGGTGCTCAACAAGTCTTAGCCTAATTATTCTTTCAAGTATTTTGCAGGGGATGCTTGTCAGTGATACGGGTCTGTAGTTAAGTGCCTCCTCCCTATCCCCCTTTTTGAAAATCGGTACGACATTTGCCTCCTTCCAGCAACTGGGCAATTCTCCCGACATAAGTGACTCATTGAAGATCATTGCCAGAGGCACGCTGAGAGCCTGCGCTGCCTCTTTAAGTATCCACGGTGATACTTTGTCTGGTCCAACAGCTTTATTTGCATCCAGTGTTGTCAACTGTTTCATTACATCCTCTGCTGTCACCTCTATATCTGATAGTCTTTCATCTTGGGTAATCTCTTCTAACAATGGGAGCTGCTCAGGCTCGGTAGTGAACACTCCATGGAATTTTGCATTCAGTACCTCGCAGATTTCCTTGTCGCTTTCTGTATATGCCCCTTCTGTTTTCCTCAGTCTTGTCACTTGGTCATTTACCGACATCTTCCTTCTTATATGGCTATGTAGTAATTTTGGTTGCTTTTTCGCTTTGACTGCAATATCGTTCTCATAATTTCTTTCCGACACTCGTCTTATGTTAATGTAATCATTCCTAGCTCTGTTACATCTAATCCTGTTGTCCTCTGTCCTTTGTCTTCTGTACTTCCTCCACTCCCTCCTGCTTCTCACCTTTGCTTCCTGACACTGTCTATTAAACCATGGGTTATTATATTCCCTCCTGCTTTTTTTCTTTATTGTTGGAATAAATCTATCTTCAGCCTCCTTGCATTTCAATATGACTTGGGTCATCATACCTTGCACTGTTTTTCCTCTAAGTTCTTCCTCCCACTGCACTTCTCCCAGGTAGTCCCTTATCCTTCTGTAGTCCCCTTTTCTGTAATCAAGTCTCCTTTCCCGGACCTCTTGTCCTTTGGTCACAATTTTAAGCTCCATCATGTAGTCAAAGACTAGGACACAATGGTCACTAGCTCCTAGTGGTATTTCATGTTCCAACTGCTCGATGTCTTCTACATTCTGAGTGATAATGAGATCTAATAGGCTGGGCGTATCCCCTCCTCTTTCCCTAGTATCTTCTTTCACATGCTGTGTTAGGAAATTCCTGTCAATAACGTCTACCAGCTTCGCTCCCCAGGTCTCCTCCCCGCCATGGGGATTCCTCGTTTCCCAATCTATCTCTCCGTGATTTAGGTCCCCCATGACCAGCAGCTTCGCTCTCATTCTATGCGCTAAAGTTGCTGCCCTCTGCAGTTCATCCATACATGTCTTGTTGCTGTCCTCGTACTCCTGCCTGGGCCTTCTACTGTTTGGTGGGGGATTGTAGAGTATCAAGATTACAATCTTCTTCCCATCCACTGTCAGGGTTCCATGTATGAAGCTGTGTGTGTGTGTGTGTGTGTGTGTGTGTGTGTGTGTGTGTGTGTGTGTGTGTGTGTGTGTGTGTGTGTGTGTGTGTGTGTGTGAAAAAATTAGTAACAGTTGATTGACAATAGAGAGGCGGCCGAAAGAGCAGAGCTCAGCCCCCCACAAGCGCAAATAGGTGAATACAAAAAGGTGAGAGAGAGAAAGAGAGAGAGAGAGAGAGAGAGAGAGAGAGAGAGAGAGAGAGAGAGAGAGAGAGAGAGAGAGAGAGAGAGAGAGAGAGATACAGAGAGAGAGAGAGAGAGAGATGGGTGGATGGAATAAGAGAGGGAAGGGGGAGTGGAGATTGCCATGCAAGGTGCAGGCCAGCAACCACGCGTTTATTGGTTGTAATCACAGGTTAAGACAGAGTTGTAAAAGTTTGGAGCGATCATAAGTGTCCAACAACCACCTCAACCATGATGGGACTCTTTGCTATATCTTTATGGCTTATTACAACTCTACACTCTCTGTCTCTGTCTCTGTCTCTGTCTCTGTCTCTGTCTCTCTCTCTCTCTCTCTCTCACTCACTCACTCACTCACTCACTCACTCACTCACTCACTCACTCACTCACTCACTCACTCACTCACTCACTCACTCACTCACTCACTCACTCACTCACTCACTCACTCACTCACTCACTCACTCACTCACTCACTCACTCACTCACTCACTCACTCACTCACTCACTCACTCACTCTCACTCACTCACTCACTCACTCACTCACTCACTCACTCACTCACTCACTCACTCTTACTCACTCACTCACTCACTCACTCACTCACTCACTCACTCACTCACTCACTCACTCTCACTCACTCACTCACTCACTCTCACTCACTCTCACTCACTCTCACTCACTCTCACTCACTCTCACTCACTCTCACTCACTCTCACTCACTCTCACTCACTCTCACTCACTCTCTCTCACTCTCTCTCACTCTCTCTCACTCTCTCTCACTCTCTCTCACTCTCTCTCACTCTCTCTCACTCTCTCTCACTCTCTCTCACTCTCTCTCTCTCTCTCTCTCTCTCTCTCTCTCTCTCTCTCTCTCTCTCTCTAAACTAACGCTTATAATACATCAACTAACATGAAGCCTTCCCGGAGAAACTCATTTGATGAGCAAATTATCTGTATCCATTACGAATGAACATCATTATTGACAAGATATGCAATTTTTCTTAATGAGAGTAATTCAATTACGTCTTCTTCCAGGTAGTTACTGCTGGTATTCCCTGCCACACAGACCAGAGGATCATACTCAAAACAAACAGGTCTAAATTGTAGATTGCAGGACACGCATTGTTCATGAGGTGATACTCTACTACATCAGTTATACATGTTTTAATTTACCAATTTGTAAATGTAACTCTCTGTTGTTGACAACCACACAAGGCTGGGATGAATTGGTAAGAAATGCAGCTCAAGAAAGCATCAAATAAATAGCATCCTCGTGTTTCATTCTTTAGAATGCATAAGGAAATTTAGGATACATTGTTAGGATGGCTTCCAATACACCAGAGACGATGAAATAGTTCCATAGTTGACTGTACAAAAGTCGAGGGCTAAAATCTTGAACAGATTCATATTTCAACAATCTTGAGGTTATCTTGAGATGATTTCGGGGCTTAGTGTCCCCGCGGCCCGGTCCTCGACCAGGCCTCCATCCCCAGGAAGCAGCCCGTAGCAGCTGTCTAACTCCCAGGTACCTATTTACTACTAGGTAACAGGGGCATCAGGGTGAAAGAAACATTTTGGCCATTTGTCTCCGCCTTCACTGGCGATCGAACCCGGAACCTCAGGACTACGAATCCGAAGCGCTGTCCACCTAGCTGTCAGGCGCTGTCAGTGCAGTGTTGAAGTGAATGGTTTCACAGTTTGTGTTACAGTTGGCAAGCTGAATATTGTGGTAGTGGCTGAGCCTCACTAACCTGCCAGATAGGCCTATAGCCTATCTTGAGGTTATCTTGAGATGATTTCGGGGCATAGTGTCCCCGCGGCCCGGTCCTCGGCCATGCCTCCACCCCCAGGAAGCAGCCCGTGACAGCTGACAAACTCCCATGGTCCCTATTTACTGTTAGGTAACAGGGGCATAGGGTGAAAGAAACTCTGCCCATTGTTTCTCGCCGGCACCTGGGATCGAACCCAGGACCACAGGATCACAAGTCCAGCGTGCTGTCCGCTCGGCCTACCGACTCCCGACCGGGATCCACACACATTTCATACAAAAGTTATTATAATTAGCAAAATCACATTCCATATAATATTACAACGTACTTCAAACGTTAATTGTGATGAGTTATTTAATACGGCAGAGTACTTTTATAGTCACAAGATACCACTTCACTACCACTGAATTTAAGGTACACAGTGGCTAGATAGATACACACTAGTTCCATTTGTGTTTGGTGCCCAGTCGTTCACTCTGCATATTAGACATGACCATTTCCTAAACTTGATATACTGCACATGCACAACCTGCTCTACCTGTGCTCAATTGCACACAACCATATGCAAAGGCAGAGTTTCAATTTGTATGCATTTGCTTTAAGCTGATGTGTGTATAATGTATAAGATATAACCTCCTTATATTTCCAACAGGAAATAAAAATTTTTATCAGGCTAAATTTAATGCTAACATTTAGGTGAATCAGGAGCCAATAGTGTGCTATAATGCCTTCAGATGATCAGTTGACATGACTTCTCTTGTACCTATATGTTGCATCTACATGTTGTATCTACATATTGTATCTACATGTTGCATCTACATGTTGTATCTACATGTTGAACACACATGTTATAAATGAGAGTGTGGGCGTAGGCATGAACACTCGCTGAAGGGGTGAAGGTCTTAAGAAAGGTATACAGTCAGCCTGAGAATGGTCCAGGACAGACCGAAACGTCGTCGTCCCTTCACTTTCTAGTGTGTGGTCTGGTCAACGTATACAGTCAGCCAGGGACTGAACGGTTGGTGCTGTAATTACCATCTTCAGATTATCCCCCATAATTGTGCTGGATGGGGGGGAGGGGGGGGGGGGGGAGCACCTTGAGAACATTTACCTTGTACATAACAGTATATCCTCCCTCTCTGCCGTGTTGAAGGCTCAGGTGAGCGGACCAGTCCAGCCAGGATGCTGGCCGCGTCTTGAGATGAGTCATCTCAAACGGGTCATCACCTTGTCCAGAATTCTGAGAAGAGCGGAGCCTATTTTTAATTTTTGACTTTGCGGGGATATTCCTGCGCGGGCCCTGAGCCTCTGGCTGGCCCACTATGGAAGATTGGAACGAACTTGAGCCTTTTGAATTCGTGAAAACTTGAAACTTGCGAAAGGTTCGCAACCTCTACTCTCTCAACTTCTACTCTAGATTCGCCATAAGGCTGTGTGAGTGTCTTGGATTCCTTGCTTGCCAGATTAGGAACGTGACTTTTCATAGTCGCTGAAGACTTAAAAACATCATTACCACAACATAAACTTTGTCACTAAAACACTATGTTACATTACACACAGAAATCACATTAACGTGATGCATCAAATGAACAAATCCACAAGGGCCGTGACGAGGATTCGAACCTGCGTCCGGGAGCATCCCAGACACTGGCTTAATCGGCTGACGCAGGTTCGAATCCTCGTCACGGCCCTTGTGGATTTGTTCACTATGTTGCATGTCTGTCCCAGTTGCACTATATTGTGTTGCCTCAATATGATCATCGCCTGTGTTTATTCTGCCGCAAATGTGACTTTGCCGTCACCTTCCACAGGTATATATTACTGCAGGTGTGTACTCACCTAATTGTACTCACCTAATTGTGCTTGCGGGGGTTGAGCTCTGGCTCTTTGGTCCCGCCTCTCAACCGTCAATCAACAGGTGTACAGATTCCTGAGCCTATTGGGCTCTATCATATCTACATTTGAAACTGTGTATGGAGTCAGCCTCCACCACATCACTTCCTAATGCATTCCATTTACTAACTACTCTGACACTGAAAAAGTTCTTTCTAACGTCTCTGTGGCTCATTTGGGTACTCAGCTTCCACCTGTGTCCCCTTGTTCGCGTCCCACCAGTGTTGAATAGTTCATCCTTGTTTACCTGGTCGATTCCCCTGTGTGTGTGTGTGTGTGTGTGTGTGTGTGTGTGTGTGTGTGTGTGTGTGTGTGTGTGTGTGTGATTAATGACCCTTGTAGCAGTTGGTATTTCTTGTTGAGCTTTTTATTGGACGTTCGTAAAAGTTATAGAGAGCCTGGAGCCTGTTCTCTTGATTTGCCACAACGTACACAATGCAACAGAATTTGGCCTAAGCGAGAAAGCTACCAATCCAAGCAACCCACCTAACCCAACCTAACAATACATAGACAACGGGGATTTTTGTGAGCCTACAGAGCAAGGACTACGTTTCACAGTACTGTACTTTGTAATCTGTACTTTGGGAACAGTAACGGAGAGTGAAGAGAAGTGAAGTTGAAGATGCTGCCCATTACCCTGTGGTAATGGGCACCATCTGAGTCATTTTCAGATTCTGTTACATTAAGGACTATTCTTAAGTGTCCGTTCTTGAAGGTAGTCCCTTATTAGCCGAAGAAATGGAGTCCGAGCTTGCAAATGTTTAGAGGCATTTGAAGGGTCAGTTTGAAGGGTAGTTTGAAGGGTCAGGCACTCTTGGCGCTAATAGCCCCACGAGTGCCTGACCCCGACCAAAGGCTCCTGCTATATTGAGAGCAACAACATGGATGATTTTGTAATCATCCAGCGCCTGAAGCCACTTAGTGAAGCGGACAGCAGCTGAACGACCTCTCTTAGGACCAAACTCACTCACTCACTCACTCACTCACTCACCTCATTATCTTTCATTGGATTAGACTTAATATTACTCTCAATAATATATTCATAATCACTCAATTTTTTATTACAATTAACGTAGACAACACCCACTAGTGACCACCCCCTCCCCCCCCCCCCCACACACACTAGTCTCAGTGGCACCCTCTTAATCTACTAACAACTTTCTCATTACATTTCGTGTCATAAATTAGTATTTCTTCCCATTGTGAAACGTTTGCTTCTCTGTGGTTATCGCTCAGTTCCCATCATTGTTTTTACCGGAAAACTTAATTGTTTCTTGTTCCTCGCAGACAATATTTTCTTAAGACTCCTTCAGTCGACCCATTACTGTGAGGGTAATTACTATCAGGGCACGATAGATAACACTGCAATAGATTTAACGAGGATGGTGGGCGGCGGAGGATGGTAGTGAACTGAACACACCGCCATAGTTTAGTTAGTTTAGTTCATTTATTATGCACCCCATACCCATCTCGTGGGCGGTAGTGGAAAGGGTTACAGAGGCACATAATGGGCTCAGGGACTGAACCCCACAATTCATTTAGCTAAGCAAGTTACAATCTTGATGAGCTAGTTACAAAATTCAATATAAGTCGTCACATCAACAATGGGTTCGAGATCGACCTCAAGTACAGGTTCTAAATTAAGCAACTGACATATGTGGAGAGCTAGTGTCACAATTGATATGTTTGTCCTGCACACCGCTCCCCATCCAGTGGGCAGCGGTGGATAGGTTACAATCACTCAGTTACTACCTATAGTTAGCAAACTGGGGATATTTGGCTAAAATTTCTGGTAGCAGATCATTTTGAATGAAATATTTACACATCGCTGGAACATTGGTTATAGAATTGTCTCTAAATTCACGTATCTTTTCGCACTCCATCACATAGTGACGGAGGGTGTGCGAATAATTTTGTTGACACAGTTTACATTTGGTCAGGTCTACATCAGCAGATAATGAGAATTCCCAGAGATACTTGTAACCGAGTCTAAGCCGAGCAGTAGTAACATCTAGAAGTCTGCTGATTTTATTGGATGATCCATAGATGTGTGGCTCTTCTTGCACCGCCATAGTGACAGTATTGGGCAGCGCCACCCATCCTGTGAGTGAACACACCGCCATAGTGACAGTATTGGGCAGCGCCACCCATCCTGTGAGTGAACACACCGCCATAGTGACAGTATTGGGCAGCACCACTCATCCTGTGAGTGAACACACCGCCATAGTGACAGTATTGGGCAGCGCCACTCATCCTGTGAGTGGACACACCGCCATAGTGACAGTATTGGGCAGCGCCACTCATCCTGTGAGTGGACACACCGCCATAGTGACAGTACTGGGCAGCGCCACTCATCCTGTGAGTGGACACACCGCCATCCTCCCATCCTTCCCCCTCCCACAAGTCACGACTCAATTATTACTCAAAGTTTTACTGCCGTCAAATCATACCTGGAGAGACAATGGCGCCCGCTATAAACTCTACCTTTAGTAAGGGGGGGGGGAGTTGTTGTGGGGGGGGGGGGGCAGTTGTGTGTGGGGGGAATTGTTGTGGGGGGAGGGAGTGGTGGTTGTGTTGGGGGGAGTGACACCCAGTGTTCAGAAGTTGTAGTCCAAAGAGCCCAAGACTCCAGGCCACGGCAGAAACAAATGGGTGGAGTTTCTCCTTATGCCTCTGTGTCTCTATGAGAGAGAGAGAGAGAGAGAGAGAGAGAGAGAGAGAGAGAGAGAGAGAGAGAGAGAGAGAGAGAGAG
>NC_091190.1:27448596-27451096 GCF_040958095.1 Procambarus clarkii | reverse complement strand
CGTGGAGAATATCCCAGCGTTACAGGTCGCGAAGAATATCCCAGCGTTACAGGTCGTGGAGAATATCCCAGCGTTACAGGTGGTGAAGAATATCCCAGCGTTACAGGTCGTGAAGAATATCCCAGCGTTACAGGTCGTGAAGAATATCCCAGCGTTACAAGTCGTGGAGAATATCCCAGCGTTACAGGTCGCGAAGAATATCCCAGCGTTACAGGTCGTGGAGAATATCCCAGCGTTACAGGTGGTGAAGAATATCCCAGCGTTACAGGTGCTGAAGAATATCCCAGCGTTACAGGTCGTGGAGAATATCCCAGCGTTACAGGTCGTGGAGAATATCCCAGCGTTACAGGTCGTGGAGAATATCCCAGCGTTACAGGTCGTAAAGAATATCCCAGCGTTACAAGTCGTGGAGAATATCCCAGCGTTACAGGTCGTAAAGAATATCCCAGCGTTACAGGTCGTGAAGAATATCCCAGCGTTACAGGTCGTGAAGAATATCCCAGCGTTACAGGTCGTGGAGAATATCCCAGCGTTACAGGTCGTGGAGAATATCCCAGCGTTACAGGTCGTGAAGAATATCCCAGCGTTACAGGTCGTGAAGAATATCCCAGCGTTACAGGTCGTGAAGAATATCCCAGCGTTACAGGTCGTGAAGAATATCCCAGCGTTACAGGTCGTGAAGAATATCCCAGCGTTACAGGTCGTGAAGAATATCCCAGCGTTACAGGTCGTGAAGAATATCCCAGCGTTACAGGTCGTGAAGAATATCCCAGCGTTACAGGTCGTGAAGAATATCCCAGCGTTACAGGTCGTGAAGAATATCCCAGCGTTACAGGTCGTAATGAATATCCCCACTATGAGGGGGGGGGGATATCATAATTCTTCCTATTTAGGGGTTACCAGGAATCTTCATTATTGAGGGGTTGCCATGAAGATTCACATTGAGGGGTTGCCATGAAGATTCACATTCAGGGGTTGCCATGAAGATTCACATTCAGGGGTTGCCATGGAGATTCACATTCAGGGGTTGCCATGAAGATTCACATTGAGGGCTTGCCATGAAGATTCACATTCAGGGGTTGCCATGGAGATTCACATTCAGGGGATGCCATGAAGATTCACATTCAGGGGTTGCCATGGAGATTCACATTGAGGGGATGCCATGAAGATTCACATTGAGGGGTTGCCATGGAGATTAACATTGAGGGGTTGCCATGAAGATTCACATTCAGGGGTTGCCATGGAGATTCACATTCAGGGGATGCCATGAAGATTCACATTCAGGGGTTGCCATGGAGATTCACATTGAGGGGTTGCCATGAAGATTCACATTGAGGGGTTGCCATGGAGATTCACATTGAGGGGTTGCCATGAAGATTCACATTGAGGGGTTGCCATGGAGATTCACATTGAGGGGTTGCCATGAAGATTCACATTGAGGGGTTGCCATGAAGATTCACATTCAGGAGATGCCATGAAGATTCACATTCAGGGGTTGCCATGGAGATTCACATTGAGGGGTTGCCATGGAGATTCACATTGAGGGGTTGCCATGGAGATTCACATTCAGGGGTTGCCATGAAGATTCACATTCAGGGGTTGCCATGGAGATTCACATTCAGGGGTTGCCATGGAGATTCACATTGAGGGGTTGCCATGGAGATTCACATTCAGGGGTTGCCATGGAGATTCACATTCAGGGGTTGCCATGGAGATTCACATTTAAGGGTTGCCACACATCACCATATTTCAGGATTGTCATATTTCATATTTAGGGAAGGAGGGAGGGAATTATCAAGGGGAAAGCGCGAAGCCATTACGACTATATAACACTGGGAAGGGGTCAGGATAAGGATTTGGGATGGGACGGGGGGAAGGAATGGTGCCCAACCACTTGTGGACGGTCGGGGATTGAACGCCGACCTGCATGAAGCGAGACGGTCGCTCTACCGTCCAGCCCAAGTGGTTAGGCAGCATATTTAAAGATTATAAACGCCTATATATAAATTATATATATATAACTTATAAATTATAAATTATATAAATTATATATATATATAAATTATAAAAGCCTATAAACGTTTTTACAAGTTGTCATGAATTTTCACATTTAGAGGTTGTCATTTTATCACGTTTAAGCGCTGACAAATGTTAATATTTAAGGGGTCGACATACATTAACTCGTCGTCAATGTGTCCAACAAGTGTTTCAGTTCTAGGGACGATGCAACACTCAAAAAGAGGATTTCTTGCAACAAGAGACTTTTCCCCACAACGTTATTGCGTTACTACAACGCATACATAACAACGGGCTCACATTGTGTGTGTGTGTGTGTGTGTGTGTGTGTGTGTGTGTGTGTGTGTGTGTGTGTGTGTGTGTGTGTGTGTGTGTGTGTGAGTGAGTGAGTGTGAGTGTGAGTGTGTGTGTGTGTGTGTGTGTGTATACTCACCTAGTTGTGTCTGCAGGATCGAGCACTGACTCTTGGATCCCGCCTCTGTGT
>NC_091190.1:27426096-27441096 GCF_040958095.1 Procambarus clarkii | reverse complement strand
ATCCCACTCAAGCCAATAACATATACAATTAGATGGCCCGAATATATCCAGCATATTTCAGCTTGGGGCTTGAGTGTGGGGTATAACGTGTCGGCCAACCGCACTCTTGCCTATATTACTGCCAGATACCATCGCAAAATTACACCTTTCATAATTGGAAAACAACATTAAGAAGGTGTAAAACCTAAGTTAATTTGGAGTCAGGTGTGCAGTGATTTTTGAGGTCCCGGCGGCGGCTCCTTCCTCCCTTACTCCTCCTCCCTACAACACAGGACCTATCTTAAGAACCAACGATTCCGTGAGCACCCATGTTCCGTATAGATCCATATTCCGTATAAGGAAGGACATGGGTGCCATGAAGACCCACGATCTGAATGGGCTATTGTTCCGTAAGGACCCATGTTCCGTATGGATCCATGTTCCGTATGGATCCATGTTTCGTATGGATCCATGTTTCGTATGGATCCATGTTTCGTATGAACTCATGTTCCGAATGGACCGTTGTTCCGTATGAACCCATGTTCCGTAAGGACCCATGTTCCATAAGGACCCATGTTCCGTATGAACCCATGTTCCGTATGGACCCATTTTCCGTATGAACCCAAGTTCTGTATGGATCCATATCCGTATGGATCCATGTTCCGTATGAACCCATGTTCCCTATGAACCCATGTTCCGTATGGATCCATGTTCTGTATGGATCCATGTTCCGTATGAACCGATGTTCCTTAAGGACCCATGTTCCGTATGGACCCATGTTCCGTATGGACCCATGTTCCGTCAGGGAAGGAACCACGTCTCCAAAGGATCGACCTCTTGAGAGTAACCTTGTCATCTAAGAACCACGTCCTGTAAGACATGAAGCCTCGTAAGAACCCACCGTCTAGCAAGAACCCACCGTCTAGCAAGAACCCACCGTCTAGCAAGAACCCACCGTCTAGCAAGAACCCACCGTCTAGCAAGAACCCACCGTCTAGCAAGAACCCACCGTCTAGCAAGAACCCACCGTCTTGCAAGAACCCACCGTCTAGCAAGAACCCACCGTCTAGCAAGAACCCACCGTCTAGCAAGAACCCACCGTCTAGCAAGAGCCCACCGTCTAGCAAGAACCCACCGTCTTGCAAGAACCCACCGTCTAACAAGAACCCACCGTCTAGCAAGAACCCACCGTCTTGCAAGAACCCACCGTCTTGCAAGAACCCACCGTCTAGCAAGAACCCACCGTCTAGCAAGAACCCACCGTCTAGCAAGAACCCACCGTCTAGCAAGAACCCACCGTCTTGCAAGAACCCACCGTCTTGCAAGAACCCACCGTCTAGCAAGAACCCACCGTCTAGCAAGAACCCACCATCTAGCAAGAACCCACCGTCTTGCAAGAACCCACCGTCTTGCAAGAACCCACCGTCTAGCAAGAACCCACCGTCTAGCAAGAACCCACCGTCTAGCAAGAACCCACCGTCTTGCAAGAACCCACCGTCTTGCAAGAACCCACCGTCTAGCAAGAACCCACCGTCTAGCAAGAACCCACCGTCTAGCAAGAACCCACCGTCTTGCAAGAACCCACCGTCTAGCAAGAACCCACCGTCTAGCAAGAACCCACCGTCTAGCAAGAACCCACCGTCTTGCAAGAACCCACCGTCTAGCAAGAACCCACCGTCTAGCAAGAACCCACCGTCTAGCAAGAACCCACCGTCTTGCAAGAACCCACCGTCTAGCAAGAACCCACCGTCTAGCAAGAACCCACCGTCTAGCAAGAACCCACCGTCTAGCAAGAACCCACCGTCTAGCAAGAACCCACCATCTTGCAAGAACCCACCATCTTGCAAGAACCCACCGTCTAGCAAGAACCCACCGTCTTGCAAGAACCCACCGTCTAGCAAGAACCCACCGTCTAGCAAGAACCCACCGTCTAGCAAGAACCCACCGTCTAGCAAGAACCCACCGTCTAGCAAGAACCCACCGTCTAGCAAGAACCCACCGTCTAGCAAGAACCCACCGTCTAGCAAGAACCCACCGTCTAGCAAGAACCCACTGTCTAGCAAGAACCCACCGTCTTGCAAGAACCCACCGTCTAGCAAGAACCCACCGTCTTGCAAGAACCCACCGTCTAGCAAGAACCCACCGTCTTGCAAGAACCCACCTTCTAGCAAGAACCCACCATCTAGCAAGAACCCACCGTCTTGCAAGAACCCACCGTCTAGCAAGAACCCACCGTCTTGCAAGAACCCACCGTCTAGCAAGAACCCACCGTCTTGCAAGAACCCACCGTCTAGCAAGAACCCACCATCTTGCAAGAACCCACCGTCTTGCAAGAACCCACCGTCTTGCAAGAACCCACCGTCTAGCAAGAACCCACCGTCTAGCAAGAACCCACCGTCTAGCAAGAACCCACCGTCTTGCAAGAACCCACCATCTAGCAAGAACCCACCGTCTTGCAAGAACCCACCGTCTAGCAAGAACCCACCGTCTTGCAAGAACCCACCGTCTAGCAAGAACCCACCGTCTTGCAAGAACCCACCGTCTTGCAAGAACCCACCGTCTAGCAAGAACCCACCGTCTAGCAACAACCCACCGTCTTGCAAGAACCCACCATCTAGCAAGAACCCACCGTCTTGCAAGAACCCACCGTCTAGCAAGAACCCACCGTCTTGCAAGAACCCACCGTCTAGCAAGAACCCACCATCTAGCAAGAACCCACCGTCTTGCAAGAACCCACCGTCTAGCAAGAACCCACCGTCTAGCAAGAACCCACCGTCTAGCAAGAACCCACCGTCTAGCAAGAACCCACCGTCTTGCAAGAACCCACCGTCTTGCAAGAACCCACCGTCTAGCAAGAACCCACCGTCTAGCAAGAACCCACCGTCTTGCAAGAACCCACCGTCTAGCAAGAACCCACCGTCTAGCAAGAACCCACCGTCTTGCAAGAACCCACCGTCTAGCAAGAACCCACCGTCTAGCAAGAACCCACCGTCTAGCAAGAACCCACCGTCTAGCAAGAACCCACCGTCTTGCAAGAGCCCACCGTCTAGCAAGAACCCACCGTCTAGCAAGAACCCACCGTCTTGCAAGAACCCACCGTCTAGCAAGAACCCACCGTCTAGCAAGAACCCACCGTCTAGCAAGAACCCACCGTCTTGCAAGAACCCACCGTCTAGCAAGAACCCACCGTCTAGCAAGAACCCACCGTCTAGCAAGAACCCACCGTCTAGCAAGAACCCACCGTCTAGCAAGAACCCACCGTCTAGCAAGAACCCGTGTCTCGGGCGACAGGTGTTTCAGAGGATAATTAGATTATGACCAGACGACAGTTTGGGCACCAACCATACGTGCCAGCCCCAATAAAGTTAACCACCCTCACGTCTAAGTGGCCGCTCTGGGGTCACCTTAAACAAGGCCATTAGCAAACCCACAGAGCAGGGAAGGATGGGAGTTAATTAGTTTTATGACTAAAGCCCTTAAATAAAATTAAATAGGCAAGTTCAAGTTCAAGTATGTTTATTGAGATAAGCAATAAATACATCTCAAAGGGATAGAGTAGCTTAGGCTATTTCTACCCCCCTGATTAAAATAGGCAGGATAGTACTAAACTGCTGAAAGAACAGTTTAGTACTGCTAAACTTCCCAAACTGCCCAACAAGAATGTGATTTCAATATTACAGCTGTAATTGTATTGTTCAATAAATCACTGAACTATATGTTTAAACAGATCTCTCACCCTGTCCATGGAGGACAGAAGAAAATGTATATATGCTGGTTAGCATTGTAAATATCTGGCCACGTCTGTGGTCGAAAATACTTAAAAAAAAAAAAACATGCACGTCCACCAACTGCTGTAATATATAATAATTACAGTAGCCATTAATTAATTACAAATATATACCATGCCCAATATTGGTATATCAGATCAATTAGGAAGTCAATTAAAAAATATACATATTCAGAGCATACCAATTAACAAAAATTGATTATAATCTTTTTTCAGTTTAACCCTTTTATCATTAATAATTAAAATAATTAGGCCTAGTTTGTTCAGTAATCTGGGCTATCTTATCTTGAGGTTATCTTGAGATGATTTCGGGGCTTTAGTGTCCCCGCGGCCCGGTCCTCGACCAGGCCTCCACCCCCAGGAAGCAGCCCGTGACAGCTGACTAACTCCCAGGTACCTATTTACTGCTAGGTAACAGGGGCATTCCGGGTGAAAGAAACTTTGCCCATTTGTTTCTGCCTCGTGCGGGAATCGAACCCGCGCCACAGAATTACGAGTCCTGCGCGCTATCCACCAGGCTACGAGGCCCCTAACTAGTTAGTTAAAATAACTCTGTCCGATTTGTTGCCTTAAATCAGCTGGTTTAAGTGGTTAATTAGCATAGTTTGACAGTTTCTGCAAGGTGAAATTGGTGGCTAAAATTCCCAGAATTAACCTCACAGTCCTTCATACTACAACCCTCCATCCTATAACTCTCCATCCTACAACCCCCCGTCCTACAACACGACATCCTACAATCCCCCGCCCTACAACCCCCTCCAACCTACAGCCTACTATCTTACTTAACCTAAAATCCTACAACCTACCATTCTATAACCCTCTATACTACAGCCCACCATCCTACAACCCAACATCGTACATCCCAGCATCCTACAACCCTTCAATCTACAACTCAACATCCAACAGCCAATCCTCGTATAACCCTCCATCTTACAGCACTCCATCCTACAACCCATCATCAATGAGCCTCCCAATATGCAAACCAATAGTATACATCCTTTCATCATACAACGGACGAAGTTCAGGGGTACCATATACAGGAGATACAGGAGCAACGGATGAGGTACAGGAGCAACGGATGAGGTACAGGAGCAACGGATGAGGTACACGGCCAACGGATGAGGTATACGGCCAACGGATGAGGTATACGGCCAACGGATGAGGTATACGACCAACGGATGAGAGAAAAGGGGCAACAGTTGACGTAGAGCCGTTGACGAGACGTGAGACGTAGCTTGGGAGGGGCAGAGGAAGGGGACTACAGGTGATCTTCCAACCTCTCAAGACAACATTAAAGAGAATTCAGCACTTCATAACACCAAACTTTCCTCTGGGGGTTAATATAACAAAAGGTTAATTAACCTCAGCAGCATGCACTACACTAGCCAAAGTTAGAACAGTATTCAGAATGTTAGAATAATGTTAGAACAGCATTCAGAATGTTAAAACAATGTTAGAACAGCATTCAGAATGTTAAAACAATGTTAGAACTAACATTCAGAATGTTAGAATAATGTTAGAGCTAACATTCTGAATGTTAGAATAATGTTAGAGCTAACATTCTGAATGTTAGAACAGCATTCAGAATGTTAAAACAATGTTAGAACTAACATTCAGAATGTTAAAACAATGTTAGAACTAACATTCAGAATGTTAGAATAATGTTAGAGCTAACATTCTGAATGTTAGAACAGCATTCAGAATGTTAAAACAATGTTAGAACTAACATTCAGAATGTTAGAATAATGTTAGAGCTAACATTCTGAATGTTAGAACAGCATTCAGAGAGCTAAATAAGGACACATTTAGTGCCAGGTAGACCGTTTATGAGACTAGGCCTAGTACGCCGACCCATCGTGGAACCCCACCTAAAGAAACATACAGGGAAGCTACAGAAAAGATTCAGAAGTTTAAGACGTGGTTCGTCCCAGAATTCCAAGGGATGGGATATGAAGGGAGACTGAAAGAACTAAACCTGACGACACTAAAAAAAAAAAAAGGAGAGGAGACATGACAGTGATGTATAAAATACTTTGGGGGTTTGAAAGTGGAAATAGAGGAAATGTTCACAAAGAATACCATTAGAACAAGAGGGCATGGGTGGCAGCTTGAGTCTCAGATAAGTCTTAGAGATGTTAAAAAGATTTCATTTAGCGTAATAAAAGAAAATGGAATGAACGAAATTAGCAGATTACAGACGCAAACACCATTTCATAATTTTAAAAGTAGATATGATGGGGAAATAGGCAAAGAATCATTGCTTTATACAACCGGCAACAAGAAAAGCGGGGTCCAAGAGCTAATGCTTGATCCTGCAGGCACAAATAGGTGAGTACACCCACGTAACCAAAGTCCCACCCCCCAAACAACCACCCCACACAACCCCCCACACCCACAGGCACATACAGTAAGGGGGGGGGGATTGACAAAGACAGAAGCAATGATCAAATTAAGGAACAGTAGAACGAGAGGACATAAGCTGGGGAAGTCGTCGAATCCAATTCGTTACACAGTTTTAAATATGAATATGATGGTGGAAAGGCGGGACTGATGAGCAGATGCTCGACCCTGCAAGCACCACTAGGCAAGTACACACACACACACACACACACACACACACACACACACACACACACACACACACACAATCATTTCAATCTTGACAAGACAATTCTCTGCTAAATGACAGCAACATCCTAACTTTTAAACACACACACACACACACATTAATATATATATTATATATATATATATATATATATATATATATATATATATATATATATATATATATATATATATATGAGCAAAAGTGCAGCATTTATATACCTGACCTCATAACCACTTCACTAACCTCAGTAAACTAGGCAATTAAGCCCACATTAAAACACTGCATTTTCTCAATTATATCTTAATGTCTTCCTTGGGTATGTCGAGGTATTTATCACCTTGGTAATTGGACGACGGTTGTTACAGGGTAGAGGCTACGATACCTTAGTTCAACCCCCCCCCTTCACCTACACTGTCAAGGGTATGAGGACCCCCCCCCCCCACACCGACACTGTCAAGAGTATAAGGGTCCCCCTCACCGACACTGTCAAGGGTATAAGGGTCCCCCTCACCGACACTGTCAAGGGTATAAGGGTCCCCCTCACCGACACTGTCAAGGGTATAAGGGTCCCCTCTCACCGACACTGTCAAGGGTATAAGGGTCCCCCTCACCGACACTGTCAAGGGTATAAGGGCCTCCCTCACCGACACTGTCAAGGGTATACGGGTCCCCCTCACCGACACTGTCAAGGGTATAAGGGTCCCCTCTCACCGACACTGTCAAGGGTATAAGGGTCCCCTCTCACCGACACTGTCAAGGGTATAAGGGTCCCCTCTCACCGACACTGTCAAGGGTCTACGGGTCCCCCCTCACCGACACTGTCAAGGGTATACGGGTCCCCCCTCACCGACACTGTCAAGGGTATAAGGGTCCCCCTTCACCGACACTGTCAAGGGTATAAGGGTCCCCCCTTCACCTACACTGTCAAGGGTATAAGGGTCCCCCTTCACCGACACTGTCAAGGGTATAAGGGTCCTCCTTCACCGACACTGTCAAGGGTATAAGGGTCCCCCCTTCACCTACACTGTCAAGGGTCCCCCTTCACCGACACTGTCAAGGGTATAAGGGTCCTCCTTCACCGACACTGTCAAGGGTATAAGGGTCCCCCCTTCACCTACACTGTCAAGGGTATAAGGGTCCCCCTTCACCTACACAGTCAAGGAGTATAAGGGTCCCCCCCTCACCGACACTGTCAAGGGTATACGGGTCCCCCCTCACCGACACTGTCAAGGGTATACGGGTCCCCTCTCACCGACACTGTCAAGGGCATAAGGGTCCCCCTCACCGACACTGTCAAGGGTATACGGGTCCCCCTCACCGACACTGTCAAGGGTATACGGGTCCCCCCTCACCGACACTGTCAAGGGTATACGGGTCCCCCTCACCGACACTGTCAAGGGTATACGGGTCCCCCCCTCACCGACACTGTCAAGGGTATACGGGTCCCCCTCACCGACACTGTCAAGGGTATACGGGTCCCCCTCTCACCGACACTGTCAAGGGTATACGGGTCCCCCCTCACCGACACTGTCAAGGGTATACGGGTCCCCTCTCACCGACACTGTCAAGGGTATACGGGTCCCCCCCTCACCGACACTGTCAAGGGTATAAGGGTCCCCTCTCACCGACACTGTCAAGGGTATACGGGTCCCCCCTCACCGACACTGTCAAGGGTATACGGGTCCCCCCTCACCGAAACTGTCAAGGGTATACGGGTCCCCCCTCACCGACACTGTCAAGGGTATAAGGGTCCCCTCTCACCGACACTGTCAAGTGTATACGGGTCCCCCCTCACCGACACTGTCAAGGGTATAAGGGTCCCCCCTCACCGACACTGTCAAGGGTATACGGGTCCCCCCTCACCGACACTGTCAAGGGTATAAGGGTCCCCCCTCACCGACACTGTCAAGGGTATACGGGTCCCCCCTCACCGACACTGTCAAGGGTATAAGGGTCCCCCTCACCAACACTGTCAAGGGGTATAAGGGTCCCCTCTCACCGACACTGTCAAGGGGTATAAGGGTCCCCCCTCACCGACACTGTCAAGGGTATACGGGTCCCCCCTCACCGACACTGTCAAGGGTATACAGGTCCCCCCTCACCGACACTGTCAAGGGTATACGGGTCCCCCCTCACCGACACTGTCAAGGGTATACGGGTCCCCCCTCACCGACACTGTCAAGGGTATACGGGTTCCCCCTCACCGACACTGTCAAGGGTATACGGGTCCCCCTCACCGACACTGTCAAGGGTATACGGGTCCCCCCTCACCGACACTGTCAAGGGTATACGGGTCCCCCTCACCGACACTGTCAAGGGTATACGGGTCCCCCTCACCGACACTGTCAAGGGTATACGGGTCCCCCCTCACCGACACTGTCAAGGGTATACGGGTCCCCCTCACCGACACTGTCAAGGGTATACGGGTCCCCCTCACCGACACTGTCAAGGGTATACGGGTCCCCCCTCACCGACACTGTCAAGGGTATAAGGACCCCCCTATCCTCTCCTATTAGCACTTACCGACCTGTGACTACGCCAACGGGAGGTTTAGCTCTCTATGTCCCGCCAACAGGCCCTGTTGTACCTGTTGCCTCATACCGTTTGGGAGTAACTGAGCTGTTAATTATATACCCGAGTTAAACATCTTCCTTATGTTCACTGTTTGTGGAGGAGGTGAGAGGGAAGGAGGAATAAGGGAGGAGGAAAGGAGGAAGAAGGGAAGGAGGAAGAAGGGAAGGAGGAGACACAAAGAGAAAGGGATGGATGGAAGGAAAGAGGGAGTGGAAGAAAGGGGAAGTTAGTAAGAAAGGTAGGAAGAAGACCGGGAAGGAGGGAGGACGGGAAGGAGGGAGGACGGGAAGGAGGGAGGACGGGAAGGAGGGAGGACGGGAAGGAGGGAGGACGGGAAGGAGGGAGGACGGGAAGGAGGGAGGACGGGAAGGAGGGAGGACGGGAAGGAGGGAGGACGGGAAGGAAGGAGGAAGGAAAATAAGGGAGAGAGAGCATAAGAACAATTAAGAAAACAACAGAAGACCTTCTGGCCCTTGGGTCACGTGACGTCACCTCATCCTCCTTGTTAAACAAGTACCTGCTGCAACTATTGACCCAAACATCACAGCAACAAAGTTATCGCTAATAACCTTACTCAATAACGGGCTCACCATAGCCCGTGCTACATGGACATTAAGTTCTGAGTAGCTGAATCTTAAACACAGCCCGTCCTCCAAACAAAGATCCAAAAGTGATTCCATCCACCCGCCCAACCCCCTGTTTATGAATGAAAAGCGGTTTACACACGACTCACAACTGCTGACGTTCGAACATATCCGGAACAAGTGCTTCACTGACGAATTTTGTTCGAACCACAACGCTGTAAATGCTTCACCCACGTACTACAAATACAGATAATCGCCAACAGAACCTAAACACCTAACCTAACCTATGCCTATATATACACAATATGCTAATATATTATAATATTAATTTATACTTGAGAAAATTCCCGTTTTGAATAAACAGTATGTTAAAATTTATGAATGCGTCTGTGGGGTTGACCGCTGGATGTAATGGACTTGAGTCGAGGACGGGTTGCTTAAACAACAAGAACATCCCGCTAACTTGAATTCATTTTCCCTCGGTCGCTGACAATGTTGAGGTGATCAACGAAACACGTCTCTCGTGGCGCCAGGCCATACTATAACACTAAAATGACTTCTGAAAAATCAACTTTTCATCTTGGAAGTTAAGTGAAGAAAAACCATAAGAAATATAGACAAGATTCGTGTTAGAATTAATGATCTAACCATTACTGTTATATTCATATTAACACACACAACCTATATTATATTATATATTTTAGTATTATTTTTTTCCTACCAAAGACGTGGCCACACATTTACAATGCTAAGAAGCATATATACATTTTCTTCTATCCTCCATGGACAGGGTGAGAGATGTGTTAAACATATAGTTCAAGGGTTTATTGAACACTCAACCACAGAAGGTGATTCGGTGCTTTTAAAATGCTAAGCTAACCTACATACGTAAATACATAGATACACAGATTTACGTATGCCCTACATAAAGTGTTAGATGTGTCTTTTACATAGTGTCATTAATGTGCATTTACAAAGGTGAAATGTAATTCTGATCAGCTTCCATATATACTTTATACACATATACAGACACACACAAACACACACACATATGTACACATACATATATATATATACATACATTAAATATATATATATATATATATATATATACATTCGAAATTTTTATTTAGTTATTTAGTGGACAAATTAGGTGGACAATGATGTAGGTAACCCCGACTCTCAGAATCATTCACAAACACATTTTTACCATCAACCCCGACATAATTTCTCCCTCCCCCCCCCCCCCCCCCCCCCCCCCGTGGGTAATTTGGGTGGACAAAAGGGGAATGGGTGTGAGAATGGGAGGAGGGGGGGGGGGAGGAGGGGGAAGGTCTCGCGTATCTGGCCTACAATGTGGAGGCGTAGAGCACCTCCCTTCAAAGGGAACGTTTAGTGTCATCCTCAACTCCTGGGAAGGGACCAGCACCAGTGAAAAGGTTTTATTCCTCTGCCTGGGGCCTTGATCACTTTCTCACGGGTGTGTGTGTGTGTGTGTGTGTGTGTGTGTGTGTGTGTGTGTGTGTGTGTGTGTGTGTGTGTGTGTGTGTGTGTGGTGTGTGTGTGTGTGTGTGGTGTGTATGTGTGTGTGTGTGTGTGTGTGTGTGTGTGTGTGTGTGTGTGTGTGTGTGTGTGGTGTGTGTGTGTGTGTGTGTGTGTGTGTGTGTGTGTGTGTGTGTGAGTGTGTGTGTGTGTGTACGTGTGTGTGTGTGTGTGTGAGTGTGGTGTGTGTGTGTGTGGTGTGTGTGTGTGTGTGTGTGTGTGGTGTGTGTGTGGTGTGTGTGTGTGTGTGTGTGTGTGTGTGTGTGTGTGTGTGTGTGTGTGTGTGTGTGGTGTGTGTGTGTGTGTGTGTGGTGTGTGTGTGTGTGCGCGTGTGTGTGTGTGTGTGTGTGTGTGCGCGCGCGTGTGTGTGTGTGTGTGTGTGTGTGTGTGTGTGTGTGTGTGTGTGTGTGTGTGTGTGTGTGTGTGTGTGTGTGTGTGTGTGTGTGTGTGTGTGTGTGTACTCACCTAGTTGTGCTTGCGGGGGTTGAGCTCTGGTTCTTTCGGCTCGCCTCTCAACTGTTAATCATATGATGTACAGGTTCCTGAGCCTATTGGGCTCAATCATATCTACATTTGAAACTGTGTATGGAGTCAGCCTCCACCACATCACTTCCTAATGCATTCCATTTACTAACTACTCTGACACTGATAAAATTATTTCTAATGTCTCTGTTGCTCATTTGGCTACTCAGTTTCCACCTGTCCCCCCCTAGTGCGAGTACCATCAGTGTTAAATAAGCTGCCTTTATCTATCATGTCAATTCCCTTGAGAATTTTGTATGTGGTAATCATGTCTTTCCAAACTCTTCTGTCGTCCAGCAATGTGAGGTTTAGTTCTCGTAGTCTCTCTTTATAGCTCATACCTCACAGCTCGGGTAGTAGACTGGTAGCATACCTCTGAACTTTCTCAAATTGTTCCCTACACATATCTTCGTTACTTTGCATTTGCTCGGGTTAAACTCTAACAGCCATTTGTTGGACCATTCCTTTAGTTTGTCTAGGTCATCTTCTAGCCTCATGCTGTCCTCATCTGTCTTAATCCTCCTCATAATTTTGGCATCATCAGCAAACATTGAGAGGAATGAGTTTATATCGACTTGAAGATCGTTTACATATATCAGAAACAGGATAGGTCTGAATATAAAACCCTGTGGGATTCCGCAGGTGACATTACGGCATTCTGGTCTCACCCCTCACAGTAACTCTGCTTCCTGTTGCTTAGGTACTCTCTTATCAACTGGATCACCCTACTAGTTACTCCTGCCTGTTTCTCCAACTTATGCACCAGCCTCTGATTGGGGTAGTGTGTCACAGGCTTTCTGACAGTCCAAGAAAATGCAGTCTGCCCACCCTTCTCATTCTTGCTTATCTTTGTCACCTAGTCGTAGAATTAGATTAGAGCTGTGAGTCAAGTTTTACCCTCCCTGAATCCATGTTGGTGGTGTGACACAAAGTCCTTAGTCTCCAGATGTGTTACTAAGTTCTTTCTCACGATCTCCATCACCTTTGGTATACCAGTTAGGGACACTAGATAGTAGTTCGTGTCTCTTGCCTCTCACCCTTTGTGTATATTGGGACTACATTAGCCGTCTTCCATGTCTGGTAGGTCTGCTGTTTCTAGTGACTTATTATACACCATTGAGGGTGGCAAGCAAAGTACTTCTGCACACTCTTTTAGTATCCACGATGAGATTCCATCTGGTCCAACAGCCTTTCAGACGTCCAGGTTAAACAGGTGCTTCTTAACCTCATCTTTGGTAATTTTGAACCCTTTCAAGGCTGCCGGGTTAATTGCCAGCGCTCTTAGTTCAGAGACGTCTCCTCATACTATTGTGAAGACCTTCTGGAGGTCTTCACAAGGCCTGTGTGTGTGTGTGTGTGTGTGTGTGTGTGTGTGTGTGTGTGTGTGTGTGTGTGTGTGTGTGTGTGTGTGTGTGTGTGTGTGTGAGGGGGAGGGGGAGGGGGGGGTGGCGTTTGTAACCAATGATTGGCGCTTGTAATGATTGTGTCGAGACATTATGCCCATTATTTAATCACAAAAATATACACCAGAAGAGATCACACAAACAAGTTACTAAACAAAATACAGCAAAATACAATAAAGCTCACTCCGCCTGCACCACCGTCACCACCACCGTCACCACCACCGTCACCACCACCACCTCCGTCACCACCACCGTCACCACCACCACCTCCGTCACCACCACCGTCACCACCACCGTCACCACCACCGTCACCACCACCGTCACCACCACCACCGTCACCACCACCGTCACCACCACACAAGTAATGTACACAAATGCAGCAGCAATTACCAATAAAGGGGTAGAATTACAGGAAAGAGTGGCAGCAGAACCACCACACATGATCGCGATAACGGACACGAAACTGACGAGTGCTATACATGTAACGTTTATAACAATGTGTAACACTGGACTTTGAAAAGATGGCGTACAAAAAATACATATCGATATACGAGATATATAATATTAGCTCAAACCACAATTTACACTGGAACAGCCCATCGCAGGAACCCATGGGAGCCAGTAACTGGACACCCGGCGCATTTGGAACAATAGATAGAGGATAGAACACTGGAGATAGATATGCCAAGGCTATCTATACCAGGACCCCTCAGGTGGTTGGTTCTTAGCTCCCACAAACCTATCTATGGTATATCTTGAGGTTATCTTGAGATGATTTCGGGGCTTTAGTGTCCCCGCGGCCCGGTCCTCGACCAGGCCTCCACCCCCAGGAAGCAGCCCGTGACAGCTGACTAACACCCAGGTTCCTATTTTACTGCTAGGTAACAGGGGCATAGGGTGAAAGAAACTCTGCCCATTGTTTCTCGCCGACGCCTGGGATCGAACCCAGGACCACAGGATCACAAGTCCCGCGTGCTGTCTGCTCGGCCGACCGGCTCCGGTATTCTAAGTTAATGAATTAAGTTATTTTTTCATAATTACTTTACGAGATGAAGCCCCCGAATACACAGTCACCCTGAGCGCTATGAGGAGTGATTGTGTGGGAGATTTCTGATTGTAACTCCTTAGGAACCCGATGGTTAATTACCTTACTAGTGACGGCAGATATATATATATATATTATTACTTTAAATATCTTATAGCTGGAGGTTCACAGGTAATAAGTCAAAGGTCAACTAGGCTCGGAGACACATGCCACTAGAATGACTACTGATTGATTATTAACTTGACTCTGATTTATTCAGTATCACTTGCACATACTATAGAAATTCCAAAGGATGGATGAGTGGATGATGAGTGGATGAACAGTACCTTCAACTCTTCAGGTTTCCCCCCAGTGTTCCCCCCTGGGTCCTTCTTCCCCAGTGATAGACCGGGGGCCAGATTCACGAAGCAGTTACGCAAGCACTTACGAACGTGTACATCTTTCCTCAATCTTTGACGGTTTTGTTTACATTTATTAAACAGTTTACAAGCATGAAAACTTCCCAATCAACTGTTGTTATTGTTATAAACAGCCTCCTGGTGCTTCGGAGCTCATTAACTGTTTAATAATTGTAAACAAAGCCGCCAAAGATTGAGAAAAGATGTACAGGTTCGTAGGTGCTTGCGTAACTGCTTCGTGAATCTGGCCCCGGGGCTCCACCCACCTGGTCACAACCACGCGGATATGAGAGGCAGGACATACAAGGCCTCCACCAGCTGGAAGAGCGAGTGTCAGCTTGTTGGGGGGGAAAACCTGTAGACACGTCGATATGTTGTTGACAAGGTAGCTTGTAGAATGTTGCTCTTACTTATAAGAGACCATATGGCTCTTATCTACGTAGCCTACACAACAGTTGATTGACTGTTGAGAGGCGGGACCAAACAGCCAGAGCTCAACCCCCGCAAGCACAACTAAACAAGTACATCCACTACTAACTCCTCCAGGTATTTCCT
>NC_091190.1:27363596-27421096 GCF_040958095.1 Procambarus clarkii | reverse complement strand
GTACCTTATATCCACCTGGGGTACTGTACCTTATATCCGCCTGGCGTACTGTACCTTATATCCGCCTAGGGTACTGTACCTTATATCCACCTGGGGTATTGTACCTTATATCCGCCTGGCGTACTGTACCTTATATCCACCTGGGGTACTGTACCTTATATCCGCCTGGGGTACTGTACCTTATATCCGCCTGGCGTACTGTACCTTATATCCGCCTGAGGTACTGTACCTTATATCCGCCTGGCGTACTGTACCTTATATCCGCCTGAGGTACTGTACCTTATATCCACCTGGGGTACTGTACCTTATATCCACCTGGCGTACTGTACCTTATATCCGCCTGGGGTACTGTACCTTATATCCGCCTGGGGTACTGTACCTTATATCCACCTGGGGTACTGTAACTTATATCCGCCTGGCGTACTGTACCTTATATCCACCTGGGGTACTGTACCTTATATCCACCTGGCGTACTGAACCTTATATCCGCCTGGGGTACTGTACCTTATATCCGCCTGGGGTACTGTACCTTATATCCGCCTGGCGTACTGTACCTTATATCCACCTGGGGTACTGTACCTTATATCCGCCTGGCGTACTGTACCTTATATCCACCTGGGGTACTGTACCTTATATCCGCCTGGGGTACTGTACCTTATATCCGCCTGGCGTACTGTACCTTATATCCACCTGGGGTACTGTACCTTATATCCGCCTGGCGTACTGTACCTTATATCCGCCTGGCGTACTGTACCTTATATCCGCCTGGCGTACTGTACCTTATATCCGCCTGGCGTACTGTACCTTATATCCACCTGGGGTACTGTACCTTATATCCGCCTGGGGTACTGTACCTTATATCCGCCTGGCGTACTGTACCTTATATCCGCCTGGCGTACTGTACCTTATATCCGCCTGGCGTACTGTACCTTATATCCACCTGGCGTACTGTACCTTATATCCGCCTGGGGTACTGTACCTTATATCCGCCTGGGGTACTGTACCTTATATCCGCCTGGCGTACTGTACCTTATATCCACCTGGGGTACTGTACCTTATATCCGCCTGGCGTACTGTACCTTATATCCGCCTGGCGTACTGTACCTTATATCCGCCTGGCGTACTGTACCTTATATCCGCCTGGCGTACTGTACCTTATATCCGCCTGGGGTACTGTACCTTATATCCACCTGGGGTACTGTACCTTATATCCGCCTGAGGTACTGTACCTTATATCCGCCTGGCGTACTGTACCTTATATCCACCTGGGGTACTGTACCTTATATCCGCCTGGCGTACTGTACCTTATATCCGCCTGGCGTACTGTACCTTATATCCGCCTGGGGTACTGTACCTTATATCCGCCTGGCGTACTGTACCTTATATCCGCCTGGCGTACTGTACCTTATATCCGCCTGGCGTACTGTACCTTATATCCGCCTGGCGTACTGTACCTTATATCCGCCTGGGGTACTGTACCTTATATCCACCTGGGGTACTGTACCTTATATCCGCCTGGCGTACTGTACCTTATATCCGCCTGGCGTACTGTACCTTATATCCACCTGGGGTACTGTACCTTATATCCGCCTGGCGTACTGTACCTTATATCCGCCTGGCGTACTGTACCTTATATCCGCCTGGCGTACTGTACCTTATATCCACCTGGGGTACTGTACCTTATATCCGCCTGGCGTACTGTACCTTATATCCGCCTGGCGTACTGTACCTTATATCCGCCTGGCGTACTGTACCTTATATCCGCCTGGCGTACTGTACCTTATATCCACCTGGGGTACTGTACCTTATATCCGCCTGGCGTACTGTACCTTATATCCGCCTGGCGTACTGTACCTTATATCCGCCTGGCGTACTGTACCTTATATCCGCCTGGGGTACTGTACCATCAACACAACACGTACCTGAAACAGAGAAATGAACAATTATTATACATAAATGAAAGAATACTTGTATGATTCTTGCCCAACCACTTTGACTTTTTTTATTTTTTTTTTATTATTTTCTACCACAGACGTGGCCACACAGTTACAATCCTAACCAGCATATATACATTTTCTTCTGTCCTCCATGGACAGGGTTAGAGATCTGTTAAACATATAGTTCAGTGATTTATTGAACAACCACAGAAGGTGATTGTAGTGCTTTTAAAATGCTAATCTAACCTACAGACATAAATATACAGATTTACGTCTGTCCTACATAAACAGTGTTCAAGGTGTCTTTTTACATAGCGTCATTAATATGCGTTTACAAAGTAACCACTTGGACTGGACGGTAGAGCGACGGTCTCGCATCATGCAGGTCGGCGTTCAATCCCCCCGACCGTCCACAAGTGGTTGGGCACCATTCCTTCCCCGCGTTTCATCCCAAATCCTTATCCTGACCCTTTCCAAGTGCTATATAGCCGTAATGGCTTGGTGCTTTCCCCCCGATAGTTCCCTTCCCTTGTATGGTTCTTGTCTTATCATACCCGAGGGGACCCGAGTTCAATCCCCGGGGGGCAGGACTGAGACAGTTTCCTTTCACCTAATGCCTATGTTCACCTAGCAGTAAAATAGGTACCCGGGAGTTGGACAACAACAATAAGCTTAGCAACAGGCTTCCTGTCCCCAACTTTTATCTCTAATACAATGCTTATAACTATGTCTTCTAACTTGACGCCTGTTAGGCTTATCGACGTCTCCCTATAGGCCTACACCAACTACCGGGCTCCCTCGGGATGCAGCCCCCCCCCCAGGTGGAAAGAGGCACCAGTTGCAGGAAAACGTTGCCCAAACGTCTCGGCCCTGCCCGGGAATCGATCTCGAATACTCTCGGTAGTGAGTAAAGTATGGTGAGTATTGTGCCACGGATCATTAAAGAACGCAGTCTCCGTGGTGTAGTGGTAAGACACTCGCCTGGCGTTCCGCGAGCGCTATGTCATGGGTTCGTATCCTGGCCGGGGAGGATTTACTGGGCGCAATTCCTTAACTGTAGCCTCTGTTTAACTCAACAGTAAAATGTGTACTTGGATGAAAAAACGATTCTTCGCGGCAGGGGATCGTATTCCAGGGACCATAGGATTAAGGACTTGCCCGAAACGCTACGCGTACTAGTGGCTCTACAAGAATGTAACAACTGTTGTATATATCTCAAAAAAAAAATATAAAAAAAATGCGACTTTCAACATTTCATTTTTAAAATAGTACTTTTTTTACGCCAATTTCGTGTAAAACGGAGCCAACGCCACAAGACGGTCAGCCCATCGGCACAAGACCAGGGTTATATTGTTTGTGTTTGTCTTGTGTTTGTATTTGTCTAGTGTTTGTCATGTGTTTGTCATGTGTTTGTCATGTGTTTGTCTAGTGTTTGTCTAGTGTTTGTGTTTGTTTGTGATTCTAGTGTTTGGTTCGCAATGTATAATTCTGTATCTGACAATAAAATCTTCACAAGTCAGTATCTGACTTAATAAGGTGTACATAGGTCAGCATCTCCTTTATATCGTATGCTGTAGGTGAAAGCTTTAGCTGAAATATGCTGCACGAGAAGGTTGCAGGTGACATATGCCGCAGGCAAAGTATGCTGGAGTATGCTGCAGGAGAAGTATGTCGCAGAAGTATGCTCCAAGAGCATGCTGCAGGAGAAGTATGCTGCATGAGGAGTATGCTGCAGGAGAAGTATGCTGCATGAGGAGTATGCCGCAGGAGAAGTATGCTCCAAGAGTATGCTGCAGGAGAAGCATACTCTTGGTGTCTACACACTGTAGACACCACCACCACCACCACACGCTGCACGCAGTAATTGCTGTAGTTATGCCCGCTATCACATCACAAAAACCTCCACACACACACACACACACACACACACACACACACACACACACACACACACACACACACACACACACACACACATACACCAGAAGAAAAAAAAAGAAAAAAAACATACAGCAAAAACGTTCCAAATAGAAAAATAAAAAAAAAGCCCGCCAACCCCAGAGCAGCAAGACTTGTCGTAACTACAATGAGACACCAATCGCTCGTAACGATCACTCTGGCGCAAATTACCATGTTAAAACACTATAGCAAACCACCGTAATTTAACTTTTACTTGTAGGGTATTCCTGTTTTTTTTCCTATTTTGTTTTAAAACTTGAAGACACACACACATTGCTGGAGACTTGTTAAGACTTAACGAGCAATTTGAGATGGAGGATGAAGGCTTGTGTAGTGGTGATAACACCTTCAAGAATCACTTGAGCTTTGATAATGATGATTGCTTCTAATACCAGCAGAGGACCTTGTGAATGACAGTAGGGCAGCAGGGGTTAGTGGGGTGAGGAGGGGCGGGGGGTTAGTGGGATGGGGAGGAGGTTAGTGGGGTGGGGTGGGGAAGGGGGGGTTAGTAGGGTGGGGAGGAAGAAAAGTAAGGAGACAGGGCACGTAAAGAGGGAAGGAAGCGTGGTATGGAAGAAAAAAGGAAGGGAAGTAAAGAGGGAAGGAAGGATTGCGGGAAAGCAGAATTAGGGAATGGGTTAAAGTAAGTCATGAAGCACCCCAGAGGCCGAGGGAGCCAGGAGCCACCAGAGGCCGAGGGAGCCAGGAGCCACCAGAGGCCGAGGGAGCCAGGAGCCACCAGAGGCCGAGGGAGCCAGGAGCCACCAGAGGCCGAGGGAGCCAGGAGCCACCAGAGGCCGAGGGAGCCAGGAGCCACCAGAGGCCGAGGGAGCCAGGAGCCACCAGAGGCCCAGGGAGCCAGGAGCCACCAGAGGCCGAGGGAGCCAGGAGCCACCAGAGGCCGAGGGAGCCAGGAACCTCCAGAGGCCGAGGGAGCCAGGAGCCACCAGAGGCCGAGGGAGCCAGGAGCCACCAGAGGCCGAGGGAGCCAGGAGCCTCCAGAGGCCGAGGGAGCCAGGAGCCACCAGAGGCCGAGGGAGCCAGGAGCCACCAGAGGCCGAGGGAGCCAGGAGCCACCAGAGGCCGAGGGAGCCAGGAGCCACCAGAGGCCGAGGGAGCCAGGAGCCACCAGAGGCCGAGGGAGCCAGGAGCCACCAGAGGCCGAGGGAGCCAGGAGCCACCAGAGGCCGAGGGAGCCAGGAGCCTCCAGAGGCCGAGGGCGCCAGGAGCCTCCAGAGGCCGAGGGAGCCAGGAGCCACCAGAGGCCGAGGGAGCCAGGAGCCTCCAGAGGCCGAGGGAGCCAGGAGCCACCAGAGGCCGAGGGAGCCAGGAGCCACCAGAGGCCGAGGGAGCCAGGAGCCTCCAGAGGCCGAGGGAGCCAGGAGCCACCAGAGGCCGAGGGAGCCAGGAGCCTCCAGAGGCCGAGGGAGCCAGGAGCCTCCAGAGGCCGAGGGAGCCAGGAGCCTCCAGAGGCCGAGGGAGCCAGGAGCCACCAGAGGCCGAGGGAGCCAGGAGCCACCAGAGGCCGAGGGAGCCAGGAGCCACCAGAGGCCGAGGGAGCCAGGAGCCACCAGAGGCCGAGGGAGCCAGGAGCCACCAGAGGCCGAGGGAGCCAGGAGCCACCAGAGGCCGAGGGAGCCAGGAGCCACCAGAGGCCGAGGGAGCCAGGAGCCTCCAGAGGCCGAGGGAGCCAGGAGCCTCCAGAGGCCGAGGGAGCCAGGAGCCTCCAGAGGCCGAGGGAGCCAGGAGCCTCCAGAGGCCGAGGGAGCCAGGAGCCACCAGAGGCCGAGGGAGCCAGGAGCCTCCAGAGGCCGAGGGAGCCAGGAGCCTCCAGAGGCCGAGGGAGCCAGGAGCCTCCAGAGGCCGAGGGAGCCAGGAGTCACCAGAGGCCGAGGGAGCCAGGACCAACCAGAGGCCGAGGAAACCAGGAGCCACCAGAGGCCGAGGGAGCCAGGACCAACCAGAGGCCCCTTGGCCACGCCCCGTGTCCACGCTCCTTGGCCACGCCCCGTGTCCACGCCCCTTGGCCACGCCCCGTGTCATCTTAACCGGGGTGAAGAATCTAACGGATGGTATAATACAAACGTTATCTTAAGAGTTCCACGACGGGAAACACCCGCAAAGTGGGCGTACTGCACCTTCCTTGGTTGTCGGAAAGGCCTTGAGACAGTCCCTCAATGTGACTTTTATTACAGCCGGTAGAAACAGGCTATATGGTGTAGTGGCAAGTGTTCAAGGAAGGAGTACCTCTCAGGAAGGAGCCAAGGCGTTATGTAGTAATCATGGAAGGTTCACAGTGGAGTATAGTGAATAGAGGTCCCCCCCAGACACAGTCAAGGGAGGTCCCCCCCAGACACAGTCAAGGGAGGTCCCCCCCAGACACAGTCAAGGGAGGTCCCCCCCAGACACAGTCAAGGCAGGCCCCCCCCCCAGACACAGTCAAGGGAGGTCCCCCCCCAGACACAGTCAAGGGAGGTCCCCCCCAGACACAGTAAAGGGAGGTCCCCCCCAGACACAGTCAAGGGAGGTCCCCCCCAGACACAGTCAAGGGAGGTCCCCCCCAGACACAGTCAAGGCAGGCCTCCCCCAGACACAGTCAAGGGAGGTCCCCCCCAGACACAGTCAAGGGAGGTCCCCCCCAGACACAGTAAAGGGAGGTCCCCCCAGACACAGTCAAGGGAGGTTCCCCCCCCCCCAGACACAGTCAAGGGAGGTTTCCCAGACACAGTCAAGGGAGGTCCCCCCAGACAGTCAAGGGAGGTCCCCCCAGACACAGTCAAGGGAGGTCCCCCCAGACAGTCAAGGGAGGTCCCCCCCAGACAGTCAAGGCAGGCCCCCCCAGACACAGTCAAGGGAGGTCCCCCCAGACAGTCAAGGGAGGTCCCCCCCAGACACAGTCAAGGGAGGTCCCCCCCAGACACAGTCAAGGGAGGTCCCCCCAGACAGTCAAGGGAGGTCCCCCCCAGACACAGTCAAGGGAGGTCCCCCCCAGACACAGTCAAGGGAGGTCCCCCCCAGACACAGTCAAGGGAGGTCCCCCCCAGACACAGTCAAGGGAGGTCCCCCACAGACACAGTCAAGGGAGGTCCCCCCAGACACAGTCAAGGCAGGCCCCCCCCAGACACAGTCAAGGGAGGTCCCCCCCAGACACAGTCAAGGGAGGTCCCCCCCAGACACAGTAAAGGGAGGTCCCCCCAGACACAGTCAAGGGAGGTTCCCCCCCCCCCAGACACAGTCAAGGGAGGTTTCCCAGACACAGTCAAGGGAGGTCCCCCCAGACAGTCAAGGGAGGTCCCCCCAGACACAGTCAAGGGAGGTCCCCCCAGACAGTCAAGGGAGGTCCCCCCCAGACAGTCAAGGCAGGCCCCCCCAGACACAGTCAAGGGAGGTCCCCCCAGACAGTCAAGGGAGGTCCCCCCCAGACACAGTCAAGGGAGGTCCCCCCCAGACACAGTCAAGGGAGGTCCCCCCCAGACACAGTCAAGGGAGGTCCCCCCCCAGACACAGTCAAGGGAGGTCCCCCCCAGACACAGTCAAGGGAGGTCCCCCCAGACACCGTCAAGGGAGGTCCCCCCCAGACACAGTCAAGGCAGGTCCCCCCCAGATACAGTCAAGGCAGACCCCCCCAGACACAGTCAAGGCAGGCCCCCCCAGACACAGTCAAGGCAGGCCCCCCCCCCCCAGACACAGTCAAGGCAGGCCCCCCCCAGACACAGTCAAGGGAGGTCCCGCCCAAACACAGTCAAGGGAGGTCTCGCCCAGACACAGTCAAGGGAGGTCCCCCAGACAGTCAAGGCAGGTCCTCCCCCCCCAAACACCGTCAAGGGAGGTCCGCCAGACACAGTCAAGGCAGGCCCCCCCCAGACACAGTCAAGGGAGGTCCGCCAGACACAGTCAAGGCACCAGATGGGCGTCAATTAAACCGGCGTTATATATGGTTTAATTACCGGAAACATAATTAAAACGGGTAAGCAGTGAGACAAGAGAAGGGGGAGACGCCGCACACCACCGCTATACACCCCAAGCATACACAACACTATTCACCCCGCAGGAATACACCCCAAGCATACACAACACTATACACCCCGCAGGAATACACCCCAAGCATACACAACACTATACACCCCGCAGGAATACACCCCAAGCATACACAACACTATACACCCCGCAGGAATACACCCCAAGCATACACAACACTATACACCCCGCAGGAATACACCCCAAGCATACACAACACTATACACCCCGCAGGAATACACCCCAAGCATACACAACACTATACACCCCACAGGAATACACCCCAAGCATACACAACACTATACACCCCGCAGGAATACACCCCAAGCATACACAACACTATACACCCTGCCAGAATACACCCCAAGCATACATCCCCTCAACGTAAGAGGCTTAGCTGCGAGGAAATGAAGGGAACAAGCCCGACAGACACTGGAAAGGACGAGTGCAAGAGGTGACATGATCACAACATCAAAGATTTTTAGAGGCGTTGATAAAAAAAAAAAAAAAAAATATATATATATATATATATATATATATATATATATATATATATATATATATATTTAGCATGGACAAGGTCCATGTTGATAAGCACGTAGTATAGGGTACCTTTATAATTATAAAATTATTCATTATTAAATTATAAAATTATTAATTTATTATTAATTATTAAATTATAAAATTATTAAATTATTTATTATTAAATTATACAATTATTATATTATTATTAAATTATAAAATTATTAACTTATAATTTATTATTTGTATTATAAAATTATCAAAGTATTATTAAAATATTTATTATTCAATTATACAATTATTTTTACAATTATAAAATAACAATTATAAACACGTAGTTTAAGGTACATTTTACACTTATAAAAGTATAATCAGAAAAAAAGCTTGAAGTATACCGAAAGTCACAGACGACACTACCAAAGAGGAGTCTCTCGAGAACTTACGAGGCAAGCCCTTATAGGTGAGTAAACTTATGAGGAGCGGTTGATAATGGGACTCGGGATGAGTAAGGGGCTGAATAAGGCTTCAGGATGACTTAAGATGACATTTGAGGGGTTTGGTTCAACTCGTGATTACTGGACCTCAATCCTGGCGCGATACTACACTCCCTCATGACATTACTCACACTCCACTGAGTCATACTCATCCGCAGTCAGCATGAAGTTCTCACAGGGAATATTTTAAGATGTATGAAGTTCTGAGGTTGATGATAGGTTATACACACACCACACATACACGCCATACACACACCACACATATACACCATACACGCCACACACACACCATACACGCCACACACACACACCATACACGCCACACATATACACCATACACGCCACACACACACACACACACCATACACGCCACACACACATACACACCATACACGCCTCACATACACACCATACACACCACAGACACACACGGCACATACACACACCATACCATACACACACACACAGGGGTAACAAACTGAGTACCTCATGGATAGGTGCTGGGAAACCCTTTTTGGCTGGGATCTCAAAAAGGGTCCCGGGACAAGACCTGGGGGGACAGATGTGCAAGTGATGGGTTATGAAGACTGAAAGAACTAGACCTGACGTTGCTAGAAAAGAGGAAAGGGAAGATATAATACAAACATAAAATAAAAGTCAAACATGGTAGAAAGTCTTTCAACGTAAGAATAATCGCAAATGGAATCAAGTAAAAAAGATTTGGCTAAAAGAGCAAAATCTATTCATAATTTAAAAGGGTGATATTATAATGGCACAAGGAAGGAACCATTGCAGTAGACCAGCGGAAAGAAAGACGGGGGTCCAAGAAGTAAAACTCGACCACGCCTGCAGGCACATATAGGCGAGTATAACTAGGCAAGTACACACACACACACACACACACACACACACACACACACACACACACACACACACACACACACACACACACATACCACCCTCCACGACACACGCAACTGCAGGAAACCGCGCTCAACACCCAACAGCGATAATTCCACGCAAAGGGTCGTAAACCACACACACACACCAATACCGCCAATACCAGTGGACCAGTCCACCCCTAGTCCTGGAGCCCCGGGAGACGCAGGGGTCTGATTACATCACCATTGACCTACTAAACAACCCTACCCAACAACCCATCAAACACAGGCTCCCCTCCCCCCCCCCCTTAGGCAGTCTCATATATGGCACAAACTCATTCAACATCTTAATCAACCGGCTGCCAGGCGAATCTAGCTCTTATGAAGCAAGGACACAAGGGGCGGAAAAACGCCACAGGAAGCCGCCTCCCGCCGTTTAAGCGGGACAAATAAACAGAAGGCTAAGAGAAAATAATAATAATAAAAAAAGCTAACAATACCTCTGGTGGTTTGTACGCAGCCTAACGCCGATTATGACAATTATCAAACTATTATGTGGGCAATTACACCACGAGGGGGCGTAGTTAGCGCGTAGTACGATCCTGTAATGGATGCTATTGGCTGTGGAGCAGGAGGAATGACGAGAGGCTGATGGGGGAAGGGGGGTTTGGGGCGGAAAAAGGGGGGGGGGGGATGTTTCAACAATGGCTGCACACGCACGCACGCAAACACTCACGCACACACACACGCACATACCCCTGTTATTATTCTAATTCCATTTCATAAACGTCGCAAGCTATTAGACCAAACTATCTTTAATCCTTAGTAAACTTGCGTAAATGTCAACAACAATTAAAGTCCAGCGTGTTTACCATCTTACAACACCGGGTTGTAATTACACGCACAAAGTGGGGATGATAATTACAGCCTGGCCTGACGCGGTTAGCCTCACCGCCCGCACAGCCTGCCCAAACCTCCGATAAAATACACACACACAAATTACCTGTGCAATTATCATGTATGGTTTGAGGAAATAATTATAGAACGTAAAACATGTCGCAACACACAATAAACATAAAGATATGCAATCATTATTATTATTATTAGGTGAGGGAAAATAATTATAGAATAATAATAATAATTGATGAAACGAAGTTATCTTATTAGGGGCGACAATTAATATATATGAACTAAAGAAACTGAAGCGGATATGTTTAACTGATGAAGCTGATATTATGGGCAGTGGTTCGTCTTGTAAAGGAATGACCAGAGGCCAGTTGGAGAAGGCCCCCCCCCCCCACAAACACACAATGTAACTGTCCCCTATTTTCCGGTTGTTACAAGTTGTAATAAAGTTGTTACGTCTTGCTACAACGTTTTTATGACGTATTAGAAACGTTGTTAGGTGTTAAAACTTGTTCACACGTTGCAGCAACGTCGCGTTGTCGGAGGTCAGCTAGGCCTACCACAATGACACCATTAACTGCCCCCGTCATCAATGACACCATTAACTGCCCCCGTCATCAATGACACCATTAACTGCCCCCGTCATCAATGACACCATTAACTGCCCCCCGTCATCAATGACACCATTAACTGTCCCGTCATCAATGACACCATTAACTGCCCCAGTCATCAATAACACCATTAACTGCACCAGTCATCAATAACACCATTAACTGTTCCCATCATCAATGACACCATTAACTGCCCCAGCCATCAATGACACCATTAACTGCCCCCGTCATCAATGACACCATTAATTGCCCCGTCATCAATGACACCATTAACTGCCTTTAACATGCGGTCAAGGGCCAGCGGTCATGTCAACAACCGAACTACTCAATCACCGTAACCCCCCCCCCCAAGAGTGATCGGTTACCGACAAGGGGGGTAATTACTAACTAATAATATACCTGGTAATACTAATCCAGGAGTCATAATTGATTCGTGGATCCGGTTACTCAGGTAGCATCGGATCGTATATCCGCAAGCATTAAGTGTTCGGTTTAAGGGATTAATTTATGAAGTGTTTTTGTGTAATCCAACCCCATCGTCTGCCTCCCTTCCCTCACTCCTCCCCCCCCCCCTTCTCTCTCTGCCTCACCAGACGAACTTGGAACATATATACACACTATAGTGCCATCCTGGAACATATAGACACTAGTGCAACCTTATAACCAATATACAGAGAGAGAGAGAGAGAGAGAGAGAGAGAGAGAGAGAGAGAGAGAGAGAGAGAGAGAGAGAGAGAGAGAGAGAGAGAGAGAGACAGAGAGAGAGACAGAGAGAGAGAGAGAGACAGAGAGAGAGAGACAGAGAGAGAGAGACAGAGAGAGAGAGAGAGAGAGAGAGAGAGAGAGAGAGAGAGAGAGAGAGAGACAGAGAGAGAGAGAGAGAGACAGAGAGAGAGAGAGAGAGAGAGAGAGAGAGACAGAGAGAGAGAGAGAGAGAGAGAGAGAGAGAGAGAGAGAGAGAGAGAGAGAGAGAGAGAGAGAGAGAGAGAGAGAGAGAGAGAGAGAGAGAAAGAGAGAGAGAGAGAGAGACACAGAGAGAGAGACACAGAGAGAGAGACAGAGAGAGAGACACAGAGAGAGAGACAGAGAGAGATCAGCCTAGGTTTTAACGCTTCAGGTTAGGCTAAACCACTGCATTTTTTACGGAGTGGTAAAAAAAAACTGTATTCAGATATAAGAAGCAAAAATGGTCAATTTGGGGGGGGGGGGGAATAGACCTAATGGGGGGATGGGATTATGGAAGGTAATAGACTTAAGGGGAATGTGGGGGGATTATGGAGCGTAATAGACCTAATATTTACTTGGGGATTTATATTTACTTTAATATTTACATTTACTTTATACTTATATTTAATATTTACTTTAAGTGTGGGGACTTACTTGTGGGGTAAGTTTGATTTAATTTGAATTTATTTGTGAATTCTGGTTAATTATTAAAGACAACCGATTGGTTGTTTATTTAATTATTAATTATTAATTAGTGGACTGGATATTTAAACTCCATACAAATCGATTCCACAAACTTGGTGGGGGGGGGGGGTGCTTCAATTATATTTATTAGGCTTGAGCAAATGAATTAATCGCCACATTATTATATTTAATTCTGATAAATGAACTTATTCTGTTCTATCCTTAAATTATATATTCTAGAGGGCTGAGCTGTTCTATGGGAGTAGAAGTTCCTGGTGATACGTGTATCACGTCATGACACGTGTATCAGTCATGACACGTGTATCAGTCATGACACGTGTATCAGTCATGATACGTATATCAGTCATGACACGTGTATCAGTCATGACACGTGTATCAGTCATGATACGTGTATCAGTCATGACACGTGTATCAGTCATGACACGTGTATCAGTCATGACACGTGTATCAGTCATGACACGTGTATCAGTCATGACACGTGTATCAGTCATGACACGTGTATCAGTCATGACACGTGTATCAGTCATGACACGTGTATCACGTCATGACACATGTATCAGTCATGACACGTGTATCAGTCATGACACGTGTATCAGTCATGACACGTGTATCAGTCATGACACGTGTATCAGTCATGACACGTGTATCAGTCATGACACGTGTATCAGTCATGACACGTGTATCAGTCATGACACGTGTATCAGTCACGTGTCTCTAAACGACCAAGAACCAGGGGCCAGATTCGCGAAGCGGTTACGCAAGCACTTACGAGCCTGTACATCTTTTCTCAATTTATGGCGGCTTTGTTTATAATTATTAAACAGTTAATGAGCTGCGAAGCACCAGGAGGCTGTTTATAACAATAACAACAGTTGATTGGGAAGTTTTCATGCTTGTAAACTGTTTAATAAATGTAACCAAAGCCGTCAAAGATTGAGGAAAGATGTACACGTTTGGAGCGAGTATAGGTTTACTCGCTACAGGTAAACCTATACTCGCTCCACGTTCGTAAGTACTTGCGTAACTGCTTCGTGAATCTGGCCCAAGGACTTTTCCGCTGCAGCTCAATTTACCATGAGGTTATCTTGAGATGATTACGGGGCTTAGTATCCCCGCGGCCCGGTCCTCGACCCCCCAGGAAGCAGCCCGTGACAGCTGACTAACACCCAGGTACCTATTTACTGTTAGGTAACAGGGGCATCAGGGTGAAAGAAACTCTGCCCACTGTTTCTCGCCGGCGCCCGGGATCGAACCCGGAACCACAGGATCACGCATCCAGTATTCTGTCCGCTCAGCCACCGGCTCTCTATACCTGCCAACACTATACAACCAACTATTCTTCATTCAAATTATACAAATGATGTCAAAAACTTGTATTCTCAATTCAAGATTATTCTTTAAAGTGCGGCTCACTTTTAGTTGTTAATTTACAAGCGTCATAACCGATGACTATATAAAGCTGTATGTCGAGCTCAACAACAACAAAATACTACACCGGAACGACGAGCTTCCCAGAATGTTGTTGGTGGTGTTTTCGATTCAGCAACTCGGAACAAAGGCATTGTGTGTCTATGTATATATTAACACGGTGTACTGAACGGGGTGAGAATAGCTTGAGCTACCTCATCCCTTTGTGTGTATTTTACCTCAATAAACTTATTTCAATTTCAATTTCAATTTCAATTTCAAGGCATTGTAAGGTGCTTTAGGACACCAGCAAGGTTACAAACACTAGCCCCTCCAGCCAATGTACTGACAACCCAACATAACACATACGCAAACAAACGACACATACACATATGTCAACCCATGGTGGACAGGCCACCCAACTTTCAAACCTCCTCTCTCTCTACACCCGCATCCTCTTCCTGAATTTCATCTCCCAATCCCTCTACCTCCCCCATCCTTTCCAATCCCTTTGGACATCAAAGAAAGGCACCATTTGGTCCGGGAGACATCTCCCGTCACGCAGGGTGCAGTCGCACCTCCACAGATCTCCAGTATCATCTATTGATACTGGTAATGGCTCAAAAGGGCCACCCCTTACGGGCGATTCATGCCCGTGCCACCTCTTGGGTGGCTTAATCTTCATCAATCAATCACCTTGTAACGGAACGTACAGCACCGCTCCTGTACCAGGTAAGTTACGGGCTCACCATAGCCCGTGCTACTTGGAACTTCTTCCGAATAGCTGAATCTATAACATCATCCTTGTAAGAGTACTTTACGGGCTATTCATGCCCGTGCCACCTCTTGGGTGCCTTAATCTTTATCAATCAATCAATTCTTTTAAGCTCAGTATTGCTGGGTCAGTCCAACACAGTGTACTAGAATGCTTAAGTGTACTCCTTAAGACCTAGAATGCTTAAGTGTACTCCTTAAGACCTAGAATGCTTAAGTGTACTCCTTAGGACCTAGAATGCTTAAGTGTACTCCTTAAGACCTAGAATGCTTAAGTGTACTCCTGAAGGCCTAGAATGCTTAAGTGTACTTAAGAGTACTCCTGAAGGCCTAGAATGCTTAAGTGTACTTAAGAGTACTCCTGAAGGCCTAGAATGCTTAAGTGTACTTAAGTGTACTCCTGAAGGCCTAAAATGCTTAAGTGTACTTAAGAGTACTCCTGAAGGCCTAGAATGCTTAAGTGTACTTAAGAGTACTACTGAAGGCCTAGAATGCTTAAGTGTACTTAAGAGTACTACTGAAGGCCTAGAATGCTAAAGTGTACTTAAGTGTACTCCTGAAGACCTAGAATGCTTAAGTGTACTTAAGAGTACTCCTTAAGACCTAGAATGCTTAAGTGTACTTAAGAGTACTCCTGAAGGCCTATACTGCTAAAGTTTCGCTTCTTGATGTAGTGTGTCCTGTCCTCTACAACATTAATAGTACCAAACATTACAACTGATGGGTGCACATTAGTACATTTTTGTACGTTGTACCAAATTGCTGCTCTAAGTCCTATCATTATTGGAGGCCGTTATGTACACAGTGGTGTGAGGTGGGGTCACAGTCGCCTTCACCGTATTGGCCACTCCGTCATAAATACGACTGTTTCACTTAAACCAGTAACCCTATCAACCAAAGCAACCCACCCCTAAACCAATCGAACCCGATGAACCTATTTTATGTTACATAAATCATCAAAAATTACGATACTTGAACTTGTATTAACACGTTGGAATTTTCATACGGATTGGTCAATTCCGTAACAAATGCGACGCATTAGGTGAGAGAGGACGAGGAGGGGGGGGGGGGTTGTCCCAGCATCAGACCCCCATCTCAATAGTTACCCCTTATCTTCCCCCCCCCCCCCCCACACCCGCCACCCCGGGGTACCGTTACCGCGGTCTGATAGCTTTAAACCCCTACCCTCTAATTATGATGATGGGTATCGACTGATTATTAGTTTTGAAAACAATTTAGAAGGCAACCCACGGAGGAAGTAAGAAACGGTTGAGCGCGCGCACTCTGACAGGTGGGCTGGCCAACCCGCTCATTACACGTCACAGTAATGCCCCACTGTCAACCAATCAGCGTCCGCCGATTTGTCAACACGATACGCGCGGGAAATTCGAGCACCCTAAGTCTTCCAGTGGAATTTTTTTTCCCCCTCTCCTCTTCAAAGAGTCAGCAAAAACCACATACAAAATATAAATGTTGGAGACTGGACACGAGTGAGTCAAGAGCCTTAAGAACTGTGATCCCAATACACACCCAACAGGCTTGGTCACGATGACAGTCTGACGTGTTGTCATTAATCCTCCAGGTCTTCCGAGGTGTGTCCGTGCGACAGCCAATTACAAGCCTGTTTACATCTCTCTCTCTCTCTCCCCCCATTTTGATTGGTCGTCTCCACAACGTTAACCACCAACTCGTTTATCATGTCTTAAGGCATGCGTCATGCACAACACGAGCGGTGATAGCTCGTATGCCCGACACCAGCTCGTACAGGAACGAGTACATTGGCTACAACCAACTCTCTTACTCAACACATTTGTCAAGCTATCGAACCCAACGTAAAAGTGTTGGTTATCTTGAAATTTTGAGGTTATCTTGAGATGATTTCGGGGCTTTTTAGTGTCCCCGCGGCCCGGTCCTCGACCAGGCCTCCACCCCCAGGAAGCAGCCCATGACAGCTGACTAACACCCAGGTACCTATTTTACTGCTAGGTAACAGGGGCATAGGGTGAAAGAAATTCCGCCCATTGTTTCTCGCCGGCGCCTGGGATCGAACCCAGGACCACAGGATCACAAGTCCAGCGGGCTGTCCGCTCGGCCGACCGGCTCCGTTGGTAGTTTAGGGAAATTTAAAAATGCCCGCAATATTGACTCTTCACGGAGTCCAGGGACGCAGGTTCGATCCCATCGCACGGCCCCTCATCATGGTCCAGTCGGTAGTGTATCAGGGGAGTCCAGGGACGGGGGTTCGATCCCATTCCACTGACAATATTTCATGAACTATTCATAAGATCGCTTATACCAAATATTATTACGATAAGAAAATGACGACTTGCATAAGTAACAGGTGGCTGGTTGTCCCCGACCAGGCCACTCAAGACGGTGGCCCCTCAGGTAAATCCAGGTAATATGTGATGGAGACCCACCACACAATATTCCCGCCCGCCAGCCCCTCACACAGGTGTTTTTTAACATGATTATCTATCATGCCTCATGTGTGAGTTTTTTTCCCCACTGCTCCCTTTTACAAAGTGCCTTCATCTCCGTCTCCACTTTGCCACTCCCACTCCATCCCACCCCTCCCTCCCTCCCGCCCACCGCCCCGCCCGGGGTCCCAGGGAAGGGTGGTGACCTTGGTGGGCGTGGGCGGAACGCTGGCTATTACGGCAGACAGTGATGCAGGCTGTGTTTGTTTGGGTGATGGGCCCGGCTATTATGCCCCTTTAATACCTCACTCATATCAACCACCGCACGACCTTCTCGCGTGATGGGGGGGGGGGGGGGGACGCTGCCTGGGAGGGATTGGGTGGGGGGAGGGGAGGGATTGGACGGATGGTGCCCTGGAGGGAGGGAGGGACTGGACGGAAAGTGCCCTGGAGGGAGGGAGGGAGGGATTGGACGGAAGGTGCCCTGGAGGGAGGGAGGGAGGGATTGGACGGAAGGTGCCCTGGAGGGAGGGAGGGAGGGATTGGACGGAAGGTGCCCTGGAGGGAGGGAGGGATTGGACGGAAGGTGCCCTGGAGGGGAGGGATGGATTGGACGGAAGGTGCCCTGGAGGGGAGGGAGGAATTGGACGGAAGGTGCCCTGGAGGGGAGGGAGGAATTGGACGGAAAGTGCCTTGGAGGGAGGGAGGGATTGGATAGAGAGAGAGAGGGAGTGGAATGGGGCACCGGGCACTATATATATGTGATGGAGTGCGAAAAGATACGTGAATTCAGAGACAATTCTATAACACATGTTCAAGAGTTGTGTAAATATTTCATTTACAATGATCTGCTGCCAGAGATCTTAACAAATATCCCCAGTTTGCTAACTGTAAAACTAAGTGATTGTAACCTATCCACCGCTGCCCACTGGATGGGGGGCGGTGTGCAGGACAAACATGTCAATTGTGACACACTAGCTCTTCACACATGTCAGTTGCTTAATTTAGAAACTGTACTTGTGGTCGATCTCGAACTCATTGTTGATGTGACGATGTGCACTGAATTTTGTAACTAGCTCATCAAGGCTGTAACTTGCATAGCTAAATGAATTATGGAGCTCAAACGTCAATTCCATGGACCCGCCAAACCCGCTGTTTAAGAATAAAAAACAGTTTACACACGACTCAACTGATGACGTCCGAACACTTCCGGAACAAGTGCTTCACTTACTGTTTTTGTTCGAACCACAACGCGGTAAATGCAGCCCGTCCTCCAAAGACCTAAAACTCCATTCCATGCACCCGCCAAACCCCCTGTTTATGAATGAAAAACAGTTTACACACGATTCACAACTAATTTCGAATGAACACTTCCGGAACAAGTGCTTCACTGACGAATTTTATTCGAAGCACAACGCTATAAATGCTTCACCCACGTACTACAAATACAAATAATCGCCAACAGAACCTAAACACCTCATCAGTACCTAAATATGCACAATGCGCTAATATATAATAATATTAATTTATATTTCATAAAATTCCTGTTTTGAATGAACAGAATGTTAAAATTGTTGAATGAGTCTTTGGGGTCGACCGCTGGGTGGAATGGACTTGGTCCGAGGACGAAATGCTTCACTCATGTACTACATTGTTGAATGCGTCTTTGGGGTCGACCGCTGGGTGGAATGGACTTGGTCCGAGGACGAAATGCTTCACTCATGTACTACATTGTTGAATGCGTCTTTGGGGTCGACCGCTGGGTGGAATGGACTTGGTCTGAGGACGAAATGCTTCACTCATGTACTACAAATAATCGCCAACAGAACCTGAACACCTAACTATACATAGAACTTTAAAATATAATAATAATAATTTATACATGAGAGCAAAACTATTTTTAACATACAAAATGTTAAAAATTGATTGATGCGTCCTGGGGTATGGCAGCTGCTTTAACGAGCCTCGCCTGAGGACAGGTTGGTTGTGTCAGCCCCAGAGTGAAAACTTACGCGTCAGAGTCTACAGAGGAATGAGTGCCTCGCCTACAAGCCTTTTTCTACCTGTTGTGTCTCGATTTAACTGTGTATTTAACTATCTCAGTTTAACGATATGCGTGCGTGAGCTAAATGAAATTTTGCTCAACACGAACAAACGTTAATATTACCGGACTAAAAATATGAACATTAAGTCCTATTTTTTAACGAATTAATCAACGGCGTCAAAGACACAAGAGTTAAAACATAACAAAGAATTTTATCGACAAAAATACTTAAAGATTAATTTCTGTCACTAGGAATTAAGAGATTTTATAAACACTAGTTTGCATTTATTTTTGCTAGACCAGTAAGTGTCTTTTATCATAGGCACTCATCATGGTGAGTCACTGTGCTCCAGTAGGTAAGGTTGAGTCATGAGACCACACACTCACCCATACGGTGAGTCACTGTGCTCCAGTAGGTAAGGTTGAGTCATGAGACCACACACACTCACCCATACGGTGAGTCACAGTAGTGGAGTAGCGACGGTGGCCACGCGAGGAAGGAGTTTGCAAATCAAAAGTGTTCTAGACAGGTGGGAGCGGAGGAGAGGAGGAAGAGGAGAGTAAAATTTATCTTTGCCCCTGAGGCAAGGAAGCGAATGTGGGGAGGAGAAGGGGGGGGTGTGGGGATGAGGGGGAGTGAATAAGAGGAGGGAAAGGGAAGCCGAGGAAACAGGAAGAGAGGAATTACCCCACACACGGGGAACAGTTAAGCCTGGGACAAATCAACGTATCAGGATATATATACGGAGGCAAAACTAGGACCAACGTTACGGGCTATTCATGCCCGTGCCACCTCTTGGGTGGCTTAATCTTTATCATCTTAGGACAAACGGACTGTGTAACGACCCGAAGAACTACCATGAGGTGGTATGAAACTACCGTGAAGAACTACCATGAGGTGGTAGGTCTCCGGCTCATTCCAGTTCATCTAAATTACCCAAAATGGATACAAAAATGCCCGATCTTATCTTATATCTATAAAAAAAATCTCTATTGGTCTGTTTGTCCCAGGTTGGGGACCGATTGTCCCGGGGGAGGCTGGAGACTTAAAAGGACTGGCATAGGCTGGTATAGGGGTCGGCCCTGCTGCCCTCCTTTAAGAGAGATAGCCTCCCATTACGACACCCCCCCCCCCCCCCGCCATGAAGCCTGAAACAAAAACTTTTTCCAGAGAATGTTCTGCCGAGTATAATAATATGGCAGATTTCCAGTCTATTTTGGCTTCACCCAGAGCGAGAGAGAGAGTCAGAGAGAGAGAGAGAGAGAGAGAGAGAGAGAGAGAGAGAGAGAGAGAGAGAGAGAGAGAGAGAGAGAGAGAGAGAGAGAGAGAGAGAGAGAGAGAGGTCAGAGAGAGAGAGAGAGAGGTCAGAGAGAGAGAGAGAGAGAGGTCAGAGAGAGAGAGAGAGAGAGAAAGAGGTCAGAGAGAGAGAGAGAGAGGTCAGAGAGAGAGAGAGAGGTCAGAGAGAGAGAGAGAGAGAGAGAGAGAGAGAGAGAGAGAGAGAGAGGTCAGAGTCAGAGAGAGAGAGAGAGAGAGAGAGGTCAGAGTCAGAGAGAGAGAGAGAGAGAGAGAGAGAGAGAGAGAGAGAGAGAGAGAGAGAGAGAGAGAGAGAGAGAGAGAGAGAGAGAGAGAGAGAGAGAGGTCAGAGAGAGAGAGAGAGAGAGAGAGAGAGAGAGAGAGAGAGAGAGAGAGAGAGAGAGAGAGAGAGAGAGAGAGGTCAGAGAGAGAGAGAGAGAGAGAGAGAGAGAGAGAGAGAGAGAGAGAGAGAGAGAGGTCAGAGAGAGAGAGAGAGAGAGAGAGAGAGAGAGAGAGAGAGAGAGAGAGAGAGAGAGAGAGAGAGGTCAGAGAGAGAGAGAGAGAGAGAGAGAGAGAGAGAGAGAGAGAGAGAGAGAGAGAGAGAGAGAGAGAGAGAGAGGTCAGAGAGAGAGAGGTCAGAGAGAGAGAGGTCAGAGAGAGAGAGAGAGAGAGAGAGAGAGAGAGAGAGAGAGAGAGAGAGAGAGAGAGAGAGGTCAGAGAGAGGTCAGAGAGAGAGAGAGAGAGAGAGAGAGAGAGAGAGAGAGAGAGAGAGAGAGAGAGAGAGAGAGAGAGAGAGAGAGAGAGAGAGAGGTCAGAGTCAGAGAGAGAGAGAGAGAGAGAGAGAGAGAGAGAGAGAGAGAGAGAGAGAGAGAGAGAGAGAGAGAGAGAGAGAGAGAGAGAGAGAGAGAGAGAGAGGTCAGAGAGACAGAGAGAGAGAGAGAGAGAGAGAGAGAGAGAGAGAGAGAGAGAGAGAGAGAGAGAGAGAGAGAGAGAGAGAGAGAGAGAGAGAGAGAGAGAGAGAGAGAGGTCAGAGAGAGAGAGAGAGAGAGAGAGAGAGAGAGAGAGAGAGAGAGAGAGAGAGAGAGAGAGAGAGAGAGAGAGAGAGAGAGAGAGAGAGAGAGAGAGAGAGCTACCAAACAAGGAACATACACTATAGCCTGGGGACGTGCCGGGCGCCCCACCCATAACACTGTCAAGATTTTTCTCTCCGCATCGTGATGTCCGTGTCGGAGCGCCACGGTTTCCGTGGCGCGACGGCCGTGACCACGCACGATCCCAGCGCTACAACACATGCGCACGCACGCGCACGCACGCCAAACGCAAGTAAGGTAAGGTAATTATGAGAAGAAAGCGCTAAACCAGTACGTTATCGCATATGCAAGGGTATCGAGGACACGGAGCTGAGATATGAGGGAGCATGCACGGAAGCCAAACATGCACGGAAGCACATAGGGGCCAGGAAGATCACCTCCTGAGTGCCACAGCAGTAAAGGCCAAGAACAAGGAGAAGATGGTAGGCGTATCTCCAGCTCTGTAGCAAAGTGCAAAAAGACAGATTAAGGAGGGTTATAGGGGGGTTACAGGCGTCACAGAATTAGATAATTATACAACTGCCAATCGACAAGGCGGGGTCCAGGAGCTTACACAAATCCCTCAAGAACACTGGTACCCAAACTGGGGGCCATGGCCCCTTAGAGGGTTTGTTTACAACATGTAAGGGGCCATAAGCGGAGGCAGTGTGCAGGTTATGATATCAAAGAGTAGAGGGGCAGTAACCTGCTGGTGGTGTGAGCCCACAGGAGGGTAGAGGGGCAGTAACCTGGTGGTGGTGTGAGCCCACAGGAGGGTAGAGGGGCAGTAACCAGCTGGTGGTGTGAGCCCACAGGAGGGTAGAGGGGCAGTAACCTGCTGGTGGTGTGAGCCCACAGGAGGGTAGAGGGGCAGTAACCTGCTGGTGGTGTGAGCCCACAGGAGGGTAGAGGGGCAGTAACCTGGTGGTGGTGTGAGCCCACAGGAGGGTAGAGGGGCAGTAACCTGGTGGTGGTGTGAGCCCACAGGAGGGTAGAGGGGCAGTAACCTGGTGGTGGTGTGAGCCCACAGGAGGGTAGAGGGGCAGTAACCTGGTGGTGGTGTGAGCCCACAGGAGGGTAGAGGGGCAGTAACCTGGTGGTGGTGTGAGCCCACAGGAGGGTAGAGGGGCAGTAACCTGGTGGTGGTGTGAGCCCACAGGAGGGTAGAGGGGCAGTAACCTGGTGGTGTGAGCCCACAGGAGGGTAGAGGGGCAGTAACCTGGTGGTGGTGTGAGCCCACAGGAGGGTAGAGGGGCAGTAACCTGGTGGTGGTGTGAGCCCACAGGAGGGTAGAGGGGCAGTAACCTGGTGGTGGTGTGAGCCCACAGGAGGGTAGAGGGGCAGTAACCAGCTGGTGGTGTGAGCCCACAGGAGGGTAGAGAGGCAGTAGCCTGCTGGTAGTGTGAGCCCACAGGTGACTAAAAATGTTTTTAATAGACTGTAGGGACCATTAATAAGAACGGTATATATGAAAAAAATGGATAATAATCACTAAAAGTTTGGGATCCACTTCTCTACAATGTCAACATTCTAAATATAACAAAAAATGGATCAGTATTCCTCTAGCATTTACTCAATACACCAACGAAACCTGTACATCTTTGTTCAATCATGGCAGTTTTATTTACATTTATTAAAACTTCATAAATTCCGAAGCAGAGCGAGTGTGTTTAGAGCAATAATGACCTTGATTGTGTTTAGAATCGAAGCTCATAAATGTCACTGAGTAAATGTAAACAAAGCCATCATGACTGTTGAAAGATGTACAGGTTTAGTAAGTGGATCGTAAGTGGATCTTAAATGGATCGTAAGTGGATCGTAAGTGGATCTTAAATGGATCGCAAGTGGATCGTAAGTGGACACAAAATATTGTTCCGAACAGTTAGCGGAGTTTGGGGCAGGCGTTGCGCCCTATGGGTCAGCCTTGAGGACAAACTTATTAAAACTTGCAAAAAGAGAATGGGTGCTCCCAGCGGGAGGGTAAACCCGGGTAATTACAGCGTGGAGCCATGCGTAAGTTCTCACACTGTCTCCCTCTCTGTTTCTCCATGCCTGTGTACTCGCCTTGATGTGCTGGCTGGGTCGAGCTGGGGCTCTTGGTCCCCGTCTTCCGAACGTTCTTCAATTAATCCAATGACTCATTTCGAATGATTCATTGGACTCGAATTACAATGATTCAATGACTCCAATCACGCATATCCCCCCCCCCCTTACTCTTCTTAAACCATGTGTAATAAGGTCCAGTTCCCCCTCAGTCTTTCCTCATAGCTCAAGCCCTTCAACTCGAGAGCTAGTTTAGTTGCATATCTCGGGACTTTTTCTAGCTGCTCTTTGTCCTTTTTTTATGCACAACAGACTTATGAAGGCTACAGTGATATTTTTACAGATTTCTGAAGGCTACAGTGATGTTTTTACAGATTTCCGAAGGCTACAGTGATATTTTTACAGATTTCTGAAGGCTACAGTGATGTTTTTACAGATTTCCGAAGGCTACAGTGATATTTTTACAGATTTCTGAAGGCAACAGTGATATTTTTACAGATTTCCGAAGGCTACAGTGATATTTTTACAGATTTCTGAAGGCAACAGTGATATTTTTACAGATTTCTGAAGGCTACAGTGATGTTTTTTACAGATTTCTGAAGGCAACAGTGATATTTTTACAGATTTCTGAAGGCTACAGTGATGCTTTTTACAGATTTCTGAAGGCAACAGTGATATTTTTACAGATTTCTGAAGGCAACAGTGATATTTTTACAGATTTCTGAAGGCTACACTGATGTTTTTTACAGATTTCTGAAGGCAACAGTGATATTTTTACAGATTTCTGAAGGCAACAGTGATATTTTTACAGATTTCTGAAGGCTACAGTGATGTTTTTTACAGATTTCTGAAGGCAACACTGATGTTGACCAGTATGTCATATGCAGCTGTTGTTATTGTGCCAATATGGGACTCCTGGCATCAGAGCTGCGGGTTATGTCCACTCCCAGATATTTCGTATAGACAAAAATATAATTTACAATATTAAAGGAACTGGAGGAACATTACCACGACGCCCCATAACAAAGGGTGAAGGGTGACACTTGCGTGACCGACCCCTCGCCACCCCCAACCCTCCCCCCCTCCTCCATGCCACATATTGTAAAAAAAATAGATCTCTTGATTCCAATTTCCTTTAATCTCCCTCGTCGCTACCACCAGACTATGTTACCACCACACCACACTACCACCACACCACAAGAGATAGAGGAGAATAATAGGCCACAGAGAAACTGAGTGCCATGCTCTAGGGAGGGAGAGGGAGGGAGGGAGGGAGGGAGGGAGGGGGGGGAGGGAGAGAGAGAGAGAGAGAGAGAGAGAGAGAGAGAGAGAGAGAGAGAGAGAGAGAGAGAGAGAGAGAGAGAGAGAGAGAGAGAGAGAGAGAGGAGAGAGAGAGAGAGAGAGAGAGAGAGAGAGAGAGGGGAGAGAGAGAGAGATGCTCCACATGTAAGGAGCGTGGCATGCTCTAGAGAGAGGGAGCACTGATATGCTCCATGGAGATGGGAATGACATGTTCTAGGAATTTAGGGAGATGGAGCACCTACATTCCCTCACAGAGAGGAAGGAGGAGCATCAACTTGCCCCACAGAGGGAGCATCGTAGGTCACACCAACGCCCCCACAACTAGGGGTCAGATTCACGAAGCAGTTACGCAAGTACTTGCGACCGTGTACATCTTTCCTCAATCTTTGACGGCTTTGGTTACAGTTATTAAACAGTTTACAAGCATGAAAACTTCCCATTCAACTGTTGTTATTGTTATAAACAGTCTCCTGGTGCTTCGGAGCTCATCAACTGTTTAATAATTGTAAACAAAGCCGCCAAAGATTGAGAAAAGATGTACAGGTTCGTAAGTGCATGCGTAACTGCTTCGTGAATCTGGCTTCTGGACCACACCAACGCTCTTCCAAACTTACCCAATTTGGTTCTGGAACCCCTCCCTAACCCCCCCCACCCAACCCCCCCCCCCCACGCCTCCCTCCTTTAAAAAATATAATCACTCTGATGTAATCTGTGCGACCAGACTGGCAGAGTGACTGACTGCCCGACACACACAGATCGATTACAAAGCTGGTCGAGGTAATTACCCTTCCCCTTACCTTCTAAAGTACGGGCTCACCATAGCCCGTGCTACTTGGAACTTTTGGTTCCAGGTAGCGAATCTAACAACAACAAGAACAACAACCTTCTAAACTCACCACCACCGGGCTCCTTAATGCTCACATCTCCACGGTCAGGGCTCATCAGGGCCCTTCACGCACCCACTGGCGGAACCTGTACATCTTTCCCCCCCCCCCCTCAATCACGGCGGCTTTGTTTACAGTCAGGTGAGAGGGTTGTTTACAACAATAAGCTTGCGTTGTGACGTTTCCAAGCTCGTAAACTGTTTGATGAATGTAAACAAAGCCGACATGATTGAGGAAAGATGTACAGGCTTCGTAAGGTGGGTGTGTAAATATTTGATGAATCTTGGTCCAGTGGGTTTTTGTTTTCGTATCAATGCAAACAAGTTCCCCTGACGTTGGGATAGAGAGCAGCGCTATCTTGAGGTTATCTTGAGATGATTTCGGGGCTTTTTTTTTTTTTTTTTTTTTTTTTTTTTTAGTGTCCCCGCGGCCCGGTCCTCGACCAGGCCTCCACCCCCAGGAAGCAGCCCGTGACAGCTGACTAACACCCAGGTACCTATTTTACTGCTAGGTAACAGGGGCATAGGGTGAAAGAAACTCTGCCCACTGTTTCTCGCCGGCGCCTGAGATCGAACCCGAGACCACAGGATCACAAGTCCCGCGTGCTGTCCGCTCGGCCGACCGGCTCCCGTTGAGAGAATAATATTTAAACCAGGCCAGGCTAACTGGTGACTGATCGTTCCTCTGACACGTGTAACAACGAGGTCATTACAGTTGCATATTGACCTAATACTTGGGTTCTAATACTTGGGTTTACTATCTGGGTTCGACTTATGAAAATAGCCCAAACCGGAGGAGATAGAGCTCTGTGGCCAAACGGGATTTACTCTTACAGAATTAACACAAAACTATTAGTCTGTCTCCTATCCTCTGACCAGAGAAAAAAAGAGGATTCACAAACCATACTAAACTGCTTTCTGGGTCGCACTGGGGGGGGGGGTGCAGAATTCAATGTCCCCGCGCTAATATATAACAATATTAATTTATATTTGAGCGAATCCCTGTTTTGAATGAAGAACATGTTAAAATTGATGAATGCGACTTTGGGGTCGACGGCTGGATGGAATGGACTTGGTCTGAGGACGGGTTGTGTTGGAACAAAATTCGTCAGTGAAGCACTTGTTCCGGAAATGTTCGAACGAAATCAGTTGTGTGTCGTGTGTAAACCGTTTTTCATTCATAAACACCTGGGGGGGTTGGCGGGTGGATGGAATGGACTTTGGCCTTTGTTTATGAGAACGGGCTGAACTAGACGTAAATTGGAGAATGAGGTTCAATCATAAGATGGAAAATATATAAAATTGCGATTAATATTACATAGGGCTGAGAAAGTTTAAAAGAAGCTTGAGACTAAACGAATGATGAGACAGTTCAAAAGGCTGAACAAGTTTAAGGCATAAAAGCGGGCCGAGAGCGTATTGAGATTAAAACATGAAGTTGAAAAACATTTACAAATCTCAGTAAAAGGAGAGAAAGTGCTGTACAGTTGAGTATGTTAAATCAAATTTAAATTTACGTAAATGTGCTTTACGTAAAGGCACATCACACCATGGCAGGTGAGTCAACAGGTGAGTAAGGTCAAGCCTGGTGAGTAAGGTCAAGCCTGGTGAGTAAGGTCAAGCCTGGTGAGTAAGGTCAAGCCTGGTGAGTAAGGTAGATTAGGTGAAAACATGAAAATTAACGCCATAGTGAATTGCAAAGAGTAAGGCTGAGTAAGGCGGGCGAAGAATAGTGGTGTCTTCAGATGGTGAATAGACCTGAGTACCAGAGACTCAGGACGTAGAGTGAGTAAGCTGCCATGATGCAGGGGGAGTAGGGGGTGGAGGGACAGGAGAATGGGTTACATAATGGAGGCAGGGTGGGTATACAGCGTGCCCAGGGTGGGTATACAGCGTGCCCAGGGTGGGTATACAGCGTGCCCAGGGTGGGTATACAGCGTGCCTAGGGTGGGTATACAGCGTGCCCAGGGTGGGTATACAGCGTGCCCAGGGTGGGTATACAGCGTGCCCAGGGTGGGTATACAGCGTGCCCAGGGTGGGTATACAGCGTGCCCAGGGTGGGTATACAGCGTGCCCAGGGTGGATATACAGCGTGCCCAGGGTGGGTATACAGCGTGCCCAGGGTGGGTATACAGCGTGCCCAGGGTGGGTATACAGCGTGCCCAGGGTGGGTATACAGCGTGCCCAGGGTGGGTATATAGCGTGCCCAGGGTGGGTATACAGCGTGCCCAGGGTGGGTATACAGCGTGCCCAGGGTGGGTATACAGCGTGCCCAGGGTGGGTATACAGCGTGCCCAGGGTGGGTATACAGCGTGCCCAGGGTGGGTATACAGCGTGCCCAGGGTGGGTATACAGCGTGCCCAGGGTGGGTATACAGCGTGCCCAGGGTGGGTATACAGCGTGCCCAGGGTGGGTATACAGCGTGCCCAGGGTGGGTATACAGCGCGCCCACACCAGCAGACTCGCTAATAGAGAGACAAAAACTTGACCACCTACTTCATCACCCACTTAATACACTCTCCCCCCTCCCCCCCCCACAACACCCCCCTCCCCCACAACACCCTCCCCTCCCCCACAACACCCTCCCCTCCCTCCCCCCCCCCCTCACCCCATGTCCTTCACTATGTACTCTTGTAGCTAATCGCTAAATACCTTACCTTACCTTACATAATAATATTACCTTGCATAACAACCTTGTTAATACACAACCATCTTACCTTCATAATACCCTTTCTTTCTTTCTTCAAGGTTAAGGTAAGTAACCTTACCTAAGGTTACTTACCTAACCTTAGGTAAGGTAATTCATCTTACCTTCACCTTACTAATCCTTACCTAACCATACCAAAATCTCACCTTATGTGTTAACCTAATCTCTATAACCTAATCTTGCCTAGCCTTGGTTAGCCTAACCTGAACTAGTGTAAACAAAAGGAAAGCTAAAGCTGTGATCCCCACACTCAAGTTGGCTAAGCTGGAGTGTGAGTGTGTATCATCACCCTCAAACTGGCTAAGCTGGAGTGTGAGTGTGTATCATCACACTCAAGTTAGCTAAGCTGGAGTGTGAGTGTGTATCATCACACTCAAGCTGGCTAAGCTGGAGTGTGTATCATCACCCTCAAACTGGCTAAGCTGGAGTGTGAGTGTGTATCATCACACTCAAGTTGGCTAAGCTGGAGTGTGAGTGTGTATCATCACACTCAAACTGGCTAAGCTGGAGTGTGAGTGTGTATCATCACACTCAAGTTGGCTAAGCTGGAGTGTGAGTGTGTATCATCACACTCAAGTTGGCTAAGCTGGAGTGTGAGTGTGTATCATCACACTCAAGTTGGCTAAGCTGGAGTGTGAGTGTATCATCACACTCAAGTTGGCTAAGCTGGAGTGTGAGTGTATCATCACACTCAAGTTGGCTAAGCTGGAGTGTGAGTGTATCATCACACTCAAGCTGGCTAAGCTGGAGTGTGAGTGTATCATCACACTCAAGCTGGCTAAGCTGGAGTGTGAGTGTATCATCACACTCAAGCTGGCTAAGCTGGAGTGTGAGTGTATCATCACACTCAAACTGGCTAAGCTGGAGTGTGAGTGTGTATCATCACACTCAAGTTGGCTAAGCTGGAGTGTGAGTGTATCATCACACTCAAGTTGGCTAAGCTGGAGTGTGAGTGTATCATCACACTCAAGTTGGCTAAGCTGGAGTGTGAGTGTATCATCACACTCAAGCTGGCTAAGCTGGAGTGTGAGTGTATCATCACACTCAAGCTGGCTAAGCTGGAGTGTGAGTGTATCATCACACTCAAGTTGGCTAAGCTGGAGTGTGAGTGTATCATCACACTCAAGTTGGCTAAGCTGGAGTGTGAGTGTGTATCATCACACTCAAGTTGGCTAAGCTGGAGTGTGAGTGTGTATCATCACACTCAAGTTGGCTAAGCTGGAGTGTGAGTGTGTATCATCACACTCAAGTTGGCTAAGCTGGAGTGTGAGTGTATCATCACACTCAAGTTGGCTAAGCTGGAGTGTGAGTGTATCATCACACTCAAGTTGGCTAAGCTGGAGTGTGAGTGTATCATCACACTCAAGCTGGCTAAGCTGGAGTGTGAGTGTATCATCACACTCAAGCTGGCTAAGCTGGAGTGTGAGTGTATCATCACACTCAAGTTGGCTAAGCTGGAGTGTGAGTGTATCATCACACTCAAGTTGGCTAAGCTGGAGTGTGAGTGTGTATCATCACACTCAAGTTGGCTAAGCTGGAGTGTGAGTGTGTATCATCACACTCAAGTTGGCTAAGCTGGAGTGTGAGTGTGTATCATCACACTCAAGTTGGCTAAGCTGGAGTGTGAGTGTGTATCATCACACTCAAACTGGCTAAGCTGGAGTGTGAGTGTGTATCATCACACTCAAGTTGGCTAAGCTGGAGTGTGAGTGTGTATCATCACACTCAAGCTGGCTAAGCTGGAGTGTGAGTGTGTATCATCACACTCAAGTTGGCTAAGCTGGAGTGTGAGTGTGTATCATCACCCTCAAACTGGCTAAGCTGGAGTGTGAGTGTGTATCATCACACTCAAGTTGGCTAAGCTGGAGTGTGAGTGTGTATCATCACACTCAAGTTGGCTAAGCTGGAGTGTGAGTGTGTATCATCACACTCAAGTTGGCTAAGCTGGAGTGTGAGTGTGTATCATCACACTCAAACTGGCTAAGCTGGAGTGTGAGTGTGTATCATCACACTCAAGTTGGCTAAGTGTGAGTGTGTATCATCACACTCAAGTTGGCTAAGCTGGAGTGTGAGTGTATCATCACACTCAAACTGGCTAAGCTGGAGTGTGAGTGTATCATCACACTCAAGTTGGCTAAGCTGGAGTGTGAGTGTGTATCATCACACTCAAGTTGGCTAAGCTTGAGTGTGAGTGTGTATCATCACACTCAAGTTGGCTAAGCTGGAGTGTGAGTGTGTATCATCACACTCAAGTTGGCTAAGCTGGAGTGTGAGTGTGTATCATTACACTCAAGTTGGCTAAGCTTGAGTGTGAGTGTGTATCATCACACTCAAGCTGGCTAAGCTTGAGTGTGAGTGTGTATCATCACACTCAAGCTAGCTAAGCTGGAGTGTGAGTGTGTATCATCACACTCAAGTTGGCTAAGCTGGAGTGTGAGTGTGTATCATCACACTCAAGTTGGCTAAGCTTGAGTGTGTGTATCATCACACTCAAGTTGGCTAAGCTGGAGTGTGAGTGTATCATCACACTCAAGTTGGCTAAGCTGGAGTGTGAGTGTATCATCACACTCAAGCTGGCTAAGCTGGAGTGTGAGTGTATCATCACACTCAAGTTGGCTAAGCTGGAGTGTGAGTGTATCATCACACTCAAGTTGGCTAAGCTGGAGTGTGAGTGTGTATCATCACACTCAAGCTGGCTAAGCTGGAGTGTGAGTGTGTATCATCACACTCAAGCTGGCTAAGCTGGAGTGTGAGTGTGTATCATCACACTCAAGCTGGCTAAGCTTGAGTGTGAGTGTGTATCATCACACTCAAGCTGGCTAAGCTGGAGTGTGAGTGTGTATCATCACACTCAAGTTGGCTAAGCCGCCAGCGATATAATCCGCTATACAACGACGATTGATTGATCATCAATCAATCAATTAGTGTACAGAAGTATTATGTACAGAAGGAAAAATAGCAATTAAAAAAAAGGGATTTGTGCAGCCAAACTTTTCACTGGAGACGACCACTAACGACCACTGTGGCAATTAGCGACATGAGGGGTCAGAACGCGGCTGTTCATTGTACCACTGAACACGACCAGGATTCATCGAACATTTACGCCATCCCTTACGAAACCTTTACATCATCTTTCCTCAATCATGGCGGCTTTGTTTATACATTTATTAAACAGTTTATGAGTTTGCAAACTTCACAACCCGGGATTACTGTAGTGTTATAAACAATCTCTTACTGTCTAAACTGTTTAATAAATGTAAACAAGACCGACTTTATTGAGGAAAGATGTACAGGTTTCGTAAGTGCAGGAAGTACATTTAAATCTTAAGCATTTACATAAAATTCATAATGTAAACCCATTTGTTTTCATTTTGATGTTTAAGTAAAGTTTAATTTGCAATTTTGTGGCAAAACTGTGGTTGGAGGCCTGGGGCCAGATTCACGAAAGCACTTACGCAAACACTTACGAACCTGTACATCTTTTCTCAATCTTTGGCGGCTTTGTTTCCAATTATTAAACAGTTAATGAGCTCCGAAGCACCAGGAGGCTGTTTATAACAATAACAACAGTTGAATGGGAAGTTTTCATGCTTGTAAACTGTTTAGTAAATGTAACCAAAGCCGTCAAAGATTGAGGAAAGATGTACACGTTCGTAAGTGTTTGCGTAAGTGCTTTCTTGAATCTGGCCCCAGGATCTGTTGCGGTTAGCACCACTAGACTTCTCATGGTGAACTGTGGTTGGATGGGGAGTGTCATAGGTTGGTGGTGGGGGGGGGGTCGACCCTTCCCCCATGTTTTTAAGTAAGATTAGCTCCTATTGCGCCAACCAACGACGCCTATAGTCTCAAATTTGAGTATCATTGTCTATAGTGTTTAATCAGATTTTTCAGCATACATAGGCATGTGCCAGTGCAGACTGCTTATCACATGCCTCTGTATGACTAACCATCCTGTGTGATGGGGATTTTTAGCATCACCTAGTTAGCTTTTTTGACACACTGTACTCCACTTCATATAGTCTAGGGTAGCTGCACTAATGCAGATGTACCTCATGTATTAATAAAAAAAAATCAATCCCCGACCGTCCAAGTGGTTGGGCACCATTCCTTCCCCCCGTCCCATCCCAAGTCCTTATAATGACCCCTTCCCAGTGCTATATATTCGTAATGGCTTGGCGCTTTCCCTTGAAAATTTACCTCCCTTCTCGTCTCCTTTCTAGTAAGTACATTTGAAGAGCTTTGAGACGATCCCAATAATTTAGGTGCTTTATCGAGTCTATGCGTGCCGTATATGTTCTCTGTAATCCTTCTATTTCAGCAATCTCTCCTGCTCTGAAGGGGAGAGTGAGTACTGAGCAGTACTCAAGACTGGATGGCGCAAGTGATTTGAAGAGTACAACCATTGGATGGGATCCCTGGATTCTCGTAATTCTCGTAGATAAAGTTCTCGTAATCCATCCTATCATTTTTCTGGCTGACGCAATATTTGCTTGGTTATGTTCCCTAAACGTTTTGTCGTCAGACATCATTATTCCCATATCATTTACATGCTGCTTTCTTGCTATGCGCAGATTTGACTGTTTTGTACCCTGCATTATGTTTAAGGTCCTCATTTGAACCGTACCTGAGTACCTGGAATTTATCACTGTTTACCTGTAATTTATCAACTACTATAATGTCTGCAATAAAAGTTTAGTTTTTCAGGGAATTTTCAAAAGATTTTAATCTGCTTCTATAACTGGAGCTTTGCAATTACTTTATTAACTCTGGTGTTCTTGAAGATATCCTCATTATGCACCCAAAATTAGCCTGTGCTGATCACATGCCTCTGTATGACTAACCATCCTGTGTGATGGGGTTTTTAGCATCACGTTATCTTGAGGTTATCTTGAGATGATTTCGGGGCTTTTTAGTGTCACTGCGGCCCGGTCCTCGACCAGGCCTCCACCCCCAGGAAGCAGCCCGTGACAGCTGACTAACACCCAGGTACCTATTTTACTGCTAGGTAACAGGGGCATAGGGTGAAAGAAACTCTGCCCATTGTTTCTCGCCGGCGCCTGGGATCGAACCCAGGACCACAGGATCACAAGTCCAGTGTGCTGTCCGCTCTGCCGACCGGCTCTCCGGCTCACGTAGCTAGCTTTTTGACACACTCTGTACTCCCTTTCATATAGTCTAGGGTAGCTGCAAAAATGCATATGTACCTAAACTTGTTAATAAAAAAAATTCATATTACTGCATCCTAACTTAAACGCAATGTTGCAACAATGTTTGTAACTCCGTTGTTACAACGTTGCGTCAAAGTATTAATTGCATAAGTAAAATTGTGGTTACTTTGGTTAATGGGATTGAGGGTTTTGGGAGGGACGGAGAGAAAGAGAGAGAGAGAATGAGAGAAAGAGAGAGAGAATGAGAATAACAGAGAGGAGAGACAGAGTAACAGAGAGAGAGAGAGAGAGAGAGAGAGAGAGAGAGAGAGAGAGAGAGAGAGAGAGAGAGAGAGAGAGAGAGAGAGAGAGAGAGAGAGAGAGAGAGAGAGAATGGCCAACAGTTTAACTAATTCCAAATAAGCATTAAAATGTTGGCTAAAGCTCTTAAGTTTTATGAAGGTACAAAAATTAATAATAAACACCACTAGAAAATTTTCATTAATGCCCCATGAAAAATAATTAGTGTAAATTAAAACTGATGAATTGACCTATTGTGTAGGGAGGCAGCAGGTATCTTAAAAAAAAAAAAAAAAAAAAAAGACTCTTACATTAATACTGAGAAATATTAACTTGATGTTTATATATATTTTATACCTGAAACTGTTATGACAAGACAAGCCACGCACGAGACAAATTAAGGGGCTGCTTTTAACGAAATGTTTCCTCATTAGTGTTGGTGCCCAAAGATGAGTGTGAGAGCCTTGCTTTATCGCCCTGCCCAACAGCCTGGCGCCGCCGCCACCTCTACTCCTTCATATTCATCAACTCATGAACGTGACCGCTTGCAAGCCTCCCTGAGGGGGCTTCATCATCAAGCCTTAACCTCACCACTTACGAAACCTGTACATCATTCCTCGATCATGGCGGCGAAGTTTGCCATTTATTAACAAAATTACTGCGGTAGGAAGGTTAGGTTCTCTACAACACCGGTTCCCTTGGGTCAAGGGTTTCCAAGCTGGCAAATTGTTTAATAAATATAAACCAAGGCGCCTTGATCGAGAAAAGATGTACAGGTCTCGTAAGAGGACACGTAAGTACTTGATGAAGGGACGTACTCGCCTCATGCGGGAGGTCGGAGTTCAGGTGGAAAGAGTGAACGCGGTTGGGCACTGTTTCTCTCATCTCCTCTACACATGAACGTGGGAATAATTATGTTAATGTTTTGTTTACTCTATGTTGGGGTATTGTGGGTATGAGGGGGGGGGGTATGTTGGGGTATTGTGGGGTATGAGGAGGGGGGTATGTTGGAGGTACTGTGGGTGTGAGGGGGGGGGGTATGTTGGGGTATTGTGGGTGTGAGGGGGGGGTATGATGGGGTATTGTGGGTGTGAGGGGGGGGTATGATGGGGTATTGTGGGTGTGAGGGGGGGGGTATGTTGGGGTATTGTGGGGTATGAGGAGGGGGGTATGTTGGAGGTACTGTGGGTGTGAGGGGGGGGGTATGTTGGGGTATTGTGGGTGTGAGGGGGGGTATGATGGGGTATTGTGGGTGTGAGGGGGGGGTATGATGGGGTATTGTGGGTGTGAGGGGGGGGTATGTTGGGGTATTGTGGGGTATGAGGAGGGGGGTATGTTGGAGGTACTGTGGGTGTGAGGGGGGGGTATGTTGGGTATTGTGGGTGTGTTGGGGTATTGTGGGGTATGAGGAGGGGGGTATGTTGGAGGTACTGTGGGTGTGAGGGGGGGGTATGTTGGGGTACTGTGGGTATGTTGGGGTATTGTGGGGTATGAGGAGGGGGGTATGTTGGAGGTACTGTGGGGTATGAGGGGGGGGGGGTATGTTGGAGGTACTGTGGGGTATGAGGGGGGGTATGTTGGAGGTACTGTGGGTGTGAGGGGGGATATGTTGGAGGTACTGTGGGTGTGAGGGGGGGGTATGTTGGGGTATTGTGGGGTATGAGGAGGGGGGTATGTTGGAGGTACTGTGGGTGTGAGGGGGGTATGTTGGGGTATTGTGGGGTATGAGGAGGGGGGTATGTTGGAGGTACTGTGGGTGTGAGGGGGGGGTATGTTGGAGGTACTGTGGGTGTGAGGGGGGTATGTTGGGGTATTGTGGGTGTGAGGGGGGGGGTATGTTGGGGTATTGTGGGGTATGAGGAGGGGGGTATGTTGGAGGTACTGTGGGTGTGAGGGGGGGTATGTTGGGGTATTGTGGGTGTGAGGGGGGGGTATGTTGGGGGTATTGTGGGTGTGAGGGGGGTATGTTGGGGTATTGTGGGTGTGAGGGGGGGGTATGCTGGGGGTATTGTGGGTGTGAGGGGGGTATGTTGGGGTACTGTGGGTGTGAGGGGGGGTATGTTGGGGTATTGTGGGTGTGAGGGGGGGTATGTTGGGGTATTGTGGGTGTGAAGGGGAGGGGGGTATGTTGGGGGCATTGTGGGTGTGAGGGGGGTATGTTGGGGTATTATGGGTGTGAGGGGGTATGTTGGGGTATTGTGGGTGTGAGGGGGGGTATGTTGGGGGTATTGTGGGTGTGAGGGGGGTATGTTGGGGTATTGTGGGTGTGAGGGGGGTATGTTGGGGTATTGTGGGGTATGAGGGGGGGTATGTTGGGGGTATTGTGGGCGTGAGGGGGGGTATGTTGGGGTATTGTGGGGTATGAGGAGGGGGGTATGTTGGAGGTACTGTGGGTGTGAGGGGGGGGGTATGTTGGGGTATTGTGGGGTATGAGGAGGGGGGTATGTTGGAGGTACTGTGGGTGTGAGGGGGGGGGTATGTTGGGGTATTGTGGGTGTGAGGGGGAGGGGTATGTTGGGGTATTGTGGGTGTGAGGGGGGGGGGGGTATGTTGGGGTATTGTGGGTGTGAGGGGGGGGTATGTTGGGGTATTGTGGGTGTGAGGGGGGGGGGTATGTTGGGGTATTGTGGGTGTGAGGGGGGTATGTTGGGGTATTGTGGGTGTGAGGGGGGTATGTTGGGGTATTGTGGGTGTGAGGGGGGTATGTTGGGGTACTGTGGGTGTGAGGGGGGGTATGTTGGGGTATTGTGGGTGTGAGGGGGGGTATGTTTGGGGTATTGTGGGTGTGAGGGGGGTATGTTGGGGTACTGTGGGTGTGAGGGGGGGTATGTTGGGGTATTGTGGGTGTGAGGGGGGGGTATGTTGGGGTATTGTGGGTGTGAAGGGGAGGGGGGTATGTTGGGGGCATTGTGGGTGTGAGGGGGGTATGTTGGGGTATTATGGGTGTGAGGGGGTATGTTGGGGTATTGTGGGTGTGAGGGGGGGTATGTTGGGGGTATTGTGGGTGTGAGGGGGGTATGTTGGGGTATTGTGGGTGTGAGGGGGGTATGTTGGGGTATTGTGGGGTATGAGGGGGGTATGTTGGGGGTATTGTGGGCGTGAGGGGGGTATGTTGGGGTATTGTGGGGTATGAGGAGGGGGGTATGTTGGAGGTACTGTGGGTGTGAGGGGGGGGTATGTTGGGGTATTGTGGGGTATGAGGAGGGGGGTATGTTGGAGGTACTGTGGGTGTGAGGGGGGGGGTATGTTGGGGTATTGTGGGTGTGAGGGGTGGGGGTATGTTGGGGTATTGTGGGTGTGAGGGGGGGTATGTTGGGGTATTGTGGGTGTGAGGGGGGGTATGTTGGGGTATTGTGGGTGTGAGGGGGGGGGTATGTTGGGGTATTGTGGGTGTGAGGGGGGGTATGTTGGGGTATTGTGGGTGTGAGGGGGGGTATGTTGGGGTATTGTGGGTGTGAGGGGGGGGTATGTTGGGGTATTGTGGGTGTGAGGGAGGGGGTATGTTGGGGTATTGTGGGTGTGAGGGGGGGGGGTATGTTGGGGTATTGTGGGTGTGAGGGGGGTATGTTGGGGTATTGTGGGTGTGAGGGGGGGTATGTTGGGGTATTGTGGGTGTGAGGGGGGGTATGTTGGGGTATTGTGGGTGTGAGGGGGGGGTATGTTGGGGTATTGTGGGTGTGAGGGGGGGGTATGTTGGGGTATTGTGGGTGTGAGGGGGGTATGTTGGGGTATTGTGGGTGTGAGGGGGGGTATGTTGGGGTATTGTGGGTGTGAGGGGGGGTATGTTGGGGTATTGTGGGTGTGAGGGGGGGGGTATGTTGGGGTATTGTGGGTGTGAGGGGGGGTATGTTGGGGGTACTGTGGGTGTGAGGGGGGGTATGTTGGGGGTACTGTGGGTGTGAGGGGGGGTATGTTGGGGGTACTGTGGGTGTGAGGGGGGGGGGGAAGTATGGTGGGGTATTGTGGGTGTGGGGGGGGAAAGTATGTTGGGGTATTGTGGGTGTGGGGGGGGGGTATGTTGGGGTATTGTGGGTGTGAGGGGGGGTATGTTGGGGTATTGTGGGTGTGAGGGGGGTATGTTGGGGTATTGTGGGTGTGAGGGGGGGTATGTTGGGGTATTGTGGGTGTGAGGGGGGTATGTTGGGGTATTGTGGGTGTGAGGGGGGGAAGTATGTTGGGGTATTGTGGGTGTGGGGTGGGGTATTGTAGAGAGGGAGGGTGTTGTAGGGAGGGAGGGTGTTGTAGGGGGAGGGAGGGTGTTGTAGGGGGAGGGAGGGTGCTGTAGGGGGAGGGTGGGTGTTGTAGGGAGGGTGATGTAGGGAGTGGGAGGTGATGTGGGGAGGGGGATGTTGAGAGGAAGGATGTGGAGAGAGGGATGTGTTGTGACCAGGTAATGTTGTGGAGAGGGGGTGTTGTGAAGAAGGGTGGGGGTGTGGGAAGGGGTGGGGGTGTGGGAAGTGGGGTGAGGAGGGGTGGGGGTGTGGGAAGTGGGGTGAGGAGGGGTGGGGGGGGGGGGGTGTTGCAGGCCAGCCTCATCAACATGCAACACGCGGGATAGTCATCAGCAACAATGATTGATCTCCACCTTGTAATGATAATTACTACTCCAAATACGGCCACCCGTCACCCGCTACTGCCGCCCACACCCACCCCCACGGGTGTACACCCACCCCTAGGGGGTCAACACCCCCCCCCAGGGGTCTACACCAACCCCCCCCAGGGGTCTACACCCCCCAGGAGTCTACACACACCCACCCCCAGGGGTCTACACCCACCCCCCAGGGGGTCTACACCCACCCACCAGTGGTCTACACCCACCCCCCCAGGGGTCTACACCCCCCAGGAGTCTACACCCACCCATCCCCAGGGGTCTACACCCACCCCCCTGGGGGTCTACACCCACCCCCCAGGGGTCTATACCCCCCCAGGGGGTCTACACCCCCCCAGGGGTCTAAACCCACCCCCAGGGGGTCTACACCCACCCCCCAGGGGTCTACACCCACCCACCCAGGGGTCTACACCCACCCCCCAGGGGTCTACACCCACCCCCCAGGGGTCTACACCCACCCACCCAGGGGTCTACACCCACCCACCCAGGGGTCTACACCCACCCACCCAGGGGTCTACACCCACCCCCCAGGGGTCTACACCCACCCCCCCAGGGGTTTACACCCACCCCCAGGGGTCTACACCCACCCCCCCAGGGGTCTACACCCCCCAGGAGTCTACACCCACCCATCCCCAGGGGTCTACACCCACCCCCCTGGGGGTCTACACCCACCCCCCAGGGGTCTACACCCACCCCCCAGGGGTCTATACCCCCCCAGGGGGTCTACACCCCCCCAGGGGTCTAAACCCACCCCCAGGGGGTCTACACCCACCCCCCAGGGGTCTACACCCACCCACCCAGGGGTCTACACCCACCCCCCAGGGGTCTACACCCACCCCCCAGGGGTCTACACCCACCCACCCAGGGGTCTACACCCACCCACCCAGGGGTCTACACCCACCCCCCAGGGGTCTACACCCACCCCCCCAGAGGTTTAAACCCACCCCCAGGGGTCTACACCCACCCCCCAGGGGTCTACACCCACCCACCCAGGGGTCTACACCCACCCACCCTGGGGTCTACACCCACCCCCAGGGGTCTACACCCACCCCCAGGGGTCTACACCCACCCCCCAGGGGTTTACACCCACCCCCAGGGGTCTACACCCACCCCCCAGGGGTCTACACCCACCCCCCAGGGGTCTACACCCACCCCCCAGGGGTCTACACCCACCCCCCAGGGGTCTACACCCACCCCCCAGGGGTTTACACCCACCCCCAGGGGTCTACACCCACCCCCCAGGGGTCTACACCCACCCCAAGGGGTCTACACCTACACTCACACCTTTTCCAGAAATCAGCGCGGGCGCTCATAGCCGTCTTCCCGCCCTCAGGTAGAAGCGATACAAGAGAGCCTTCGGGTACTCGAGGTAAGCCATGTAGCCCTTCAGAGCTCTCACTATATACCCTCGTCAGCCCATCAGGAGCAATCTGATGCAACAATCATTGTTGCAACAATGTCGATATTATCTAGAAGTTCAAATGGTGAGAATATGCTGGGTACTTATCTTATCTTGAGTTTACTTACTGGGTACTTATCTTGAGTTTATCTTGAATTGATTTCGGGGCTTTTAGTGTCCCGGCGGCCCGGTCCTCGACCACGCCTCCATCCCCCAGGAAGCAGCCCGTGACAGCTGATTAACTCCCAGGTACCTATTTACTGCTAGGTAACAGCGGCATCAGGGTGAAAGAAACTCGGCCCATCGTTTCTCGCCGGCGCCCGGGATCGAACCCAGGACCACAGGATCACAAGTCCAGCGTGCTGCTCGGCCGGCCGGCTCTTTTCCTCAACGCGGCCTGTACTTTCTTGCGCCTTTCATCTTTGGGAGAGTTTGCAATTGCTTCGTCGGAGGAAATTTGCATATTGCAAGTCTTGCCTCCCCCAGTTTATGTTCAACTTGTATGGTGGTTCTAGAGTCCCAGGCAGCCCCCAGGGGCAGAAGACCCCCGGGGTACAAGTCAGTGGGTTTACATGTCTACAGTACAAGTTTGCGGGGGTATTCATGCCCGTGCTACCTCTTGGGTGGCTTAATCTTTATCACTGAAGTCAGTGGGACCCAGGCCAGCCCCCAGGGAGGAAGCTAATGGGACTAAGCTCGGCCCCAGGGTAGAAGACAAGTGTAGCCATGCAGGTGTGGATGTAAAAGCCTCTACCCAGACAGTCCCTGGGGTAGAAGGCAGGACCAGCCCCTGGCGTGCAGATGAAGCCAAGCCTTGACGTGCAGGTGTGGAGATCAAGCCCCGGGGTGCAGGTGTGGAGACCAAGCCCCGGGGTGCAGGTGTGGAGATCAAGCCCCGGAGTGCAAGTGTGGAGACCAAGCCCCGGGGTGCAGGTGTAGAGACCAAGCCCCGGGGTGCAGGTGTAGAGATCAAGCCCCGGGGTGCAGGTGTAGAGACCAAGCCCCGGGGTGCAGGTGTGGAGATCAAGCCCCGGGGTGCAGGTGTAGACATCAAGCCCCGGGGTGCAGGTGTAGACATCAAGCCCCGGGGTGCAGGTGTGGAGACCAAGCCCCGGGGTCCAGGTGTAGAGACCAAGCCCCGGGGTCCAGGTGTAGAGACCAAGCCCCGGGTTGCAGGTGTAGAGACCAAGCCCCGGGGTGCAGGTGTAGAGACCAAGCCCCGGGGTGCAGGTGTAGAGACCAAGCCCCGGGGTGCAGGTGTAGAGACCAAGCCCCGGGGTGCAGGTGTAGAGACCAAGCCCCGGGGTGCAGGTGTAGAGACCAAGCCCCGGGGTGCAGGTGTAGAGACCAAGCCCCGGGGTGCAGGTGTAGAGACCAAGCCCCGGGGTCCAGGTGTAGAGACCAAGCCCCGGGGTGCAGGTGTAGAGACCAAGCCCCGGGGTGCAGGTGTAGAGACCAAGCCCCGGGGTGCAGGTGTGGAGCTGGAGCCAGGCTTGAGGAAGCAGGTGTGTGGAGACAATAACGGTGCTGGTCACTAGCGACTATGATCATTTACTCTGACAAACACGTCAGGTTCTAATTGTTCTCTTCGCTTCCCTCCTTGTAACTCGTAGGGGCCTCGTAGCCTGGTGGATAGCGCGCAGGACTCGTAATTCTGTGGCGCGGGTTCGATTCCCGCACGAGGCAGAAACAAATGGGCAAAGTTTCTTTCGCCCGGAATGCCCCTGTTACCTAGCAGTAAATAGGTACCTGGGAGTTAGTCAGCTGTCACGGGCTGCTTCCTGGGGGTGGAGGTCTGGTCGAGGACCGGGCCGCGGGGACACTAAAGCCCCAAAATCATCTCAAGATAACCTCAAGATAACTGCACGCTGTAACACCCACCCGGTACTGGGACCCGTCCTGTCCCAGTACAGGGTGGGACAGGACGGGTATATATGTATCCTTTAATATATGTAAACGATCTTCCGGAGAGTATAGACTCGTTCCTCTCAATGTTTGCTGATGATGCAAAAATTATGAGAAGAATCAAGACGGATGAAGACAGACAGAGGCTACAGGATGACCTGGACAAACTGGAGGAATGGTCTAGAAAATGGCTGCTAAAGTTCAACTCGGGGAAGTGTAAAGTAATGAAATTAGGCGAAGGGAGCAGGAGGCTGAACACAAGGTATCATCTGGGAGGTGGAATAATGCAAGAGTCAAATAGAGAGAAAGATCTGGGGGTTGATATCACACCGAACCTGTCTCCAGAGGCCCACATCAAAAGGATATCATCAGCGGCATATGCTAGGTTGGCCAACATAAGAACTGCCTTTAGAAACTTGTGTAAGGAATCATTCAGGACCCTGTATACCACTTATGTCAGACCAATCCTGGAGTATGCAGCTCCTGCATGGAGTCCATACCTAGTTAAATACAAGACAAAGTTAGAGAAGATTCAGCGGTATGCCACCAGGCTCGTCCCGGAACTGAGAGGAATGAGCTACGAGGAAAGGCTAAAGGAGCTGAACCTCACGTCCCTGGAAAACATAAGAGTAAGGGGAGACATGATAACCACCTACAAAATTCTCAGGTGAATTGACAGGGTGGACAGTGAATTCCTCCACCTTGTGAAGGTCACGGGGTCTTGTTTACGTTAATGAGTGGTCTTCCCTCCTCCTTTGCTCTGTGGATTTTCCGGGGCTGGAACTGTACTCTGCAAATGACGAGAGAGTGGTCGGTGTCGCAATCTCCGCTCTGGAAGCTGCGGGTCAGTCTGACAGATTGCTACACCCAGTAAGCACCAGGTGGAGTTGGTGCCAATGCTTAGACCTGGGATGTCTCCAGGAAACCTTATGCTGGGGCTTGGTGTCGAAGAAGGAATTGGTGATGCAGAGATCATGACGGCATCAGAACTCCAGGAGGCGCTGCCCACTCTCATTCATCTTCCCAAATCCAAACTGGCCCAGGCAGGAAGGCCAAGAGCTGTGATCAGAACTAACTCTTGCATTAAAATCTCCCAGGAGGAAGACTGGCTCTTGTTGAGGTATGTCTCTGAGAGCTAGGCCGAGGTCATCATAGAACTTGTCCTTCGCTTCGGTAGAGGAGGTCAGTGTTGGTGCATAGGCATTGATGAGGCTGACCATTCCTGCTGCTGTATGAAGCTGAAGTTTGATGATCCTTGCAGACCCCTCCATACCTTGAACTATATGTTTAGCACATCTCTAACCCTGTCCATGGAGGACAGAAGAAAATGTATATATGGTGGTTAGCATTGTAAATGTGTGGCCACGTCTGTGGTAGAATAATAATAATAATAATAATAATAATAATAAAAAAGACCCCTCCATAGGCGGTACTATGGACCCTAACAACCTGTTCCTGATGGCGAAGCCAACGCCATGCTCCCTTACCTCTTCTGGTGGTTTGCCCTGCCAGAAGAAGGTAAAGTCCTTCTCCCGTATGCTGACGGTCGCGGGCAGACGTGTCTCCTGCAGGGCGACTATGTCCATCTGGAGCCTGTGTAGTTCATTGTTGATCACAGCTGTCTTGCGGGCGTCGTTCACTTCCAGTAGATCTTCCGAGAGACCCGGTGTCATGGTCCTTACATTCCACGTGCCCAGTTTGAGAGCTGGGTGGCTCTGTGTTTGTTTTCTTTTGCCTGGTGCATGGGTTGACGATCCGCTTATTGGATTGTGGCCTAAGCCCCACACACCCAGTGGAGCAGGCGGACCGTGGTGGGACAGCACCTTATTGGCTGGGGACTGCCCAGTTTGAGGCGGGCGGTAGCTGTCCCATGAAATCGGATGATTTCTCCCACCGATGGAAGCAACCTCTGGCGCCATACTCTACGCCAGTTGAGTGGTAGGCTTATCACCGGTAACTGTCGCTTCCCGTGTTGGACCATCACCAAGGCGATGCTGGAGTGTCCTCTCCAGGGCACGGACCTGGGCAGTAATTATGGAGGATCAGCTGTTGCTCATGCAGCAGATTCACCCTCTCCGCGCCACCGATGTGATCCAAGGGAAGGGCCGGCGCCTATACGCTTGGCACCAGTGTCGTCGCAGGAGTTGCCAGAATGTAGCTGTAATCAGCTGCAAACTGCCTTAGGGACTTCGACTCCGGATTTTTCCTCGGGGTTGACTCCCGAAGTCTTTCCCATGAGTGGGTTTAGCCACAAGACAACAGAGGTTTGAATTCGGGGTTTCCTTCCCCCTAGATGAGCTGCCTTTTTAGGCTAACGAGTCCCATCTGCCCGAAGCAACTGGTTTTAAGGCGCCAGAGACCCGCCTTCGCCCCTTCTCCTGTTGGTAGAAGCAGTTCCGCCAGGCCTAGAGGCTAAGCCACACGTGCAGGCCAGGAGCTGGACTTGGTATTGATTGGGATTGATATAAACAATAACACCCATAAACAATAACACCCCCATAAACAATAACACCCCCATAAACAATAACACCCCATAAACAATAACACCCCATAAACAATAACACCCCATAAACAATAACACCCCATAAACAATAACACCCCATAAACAATAACACCCCATAAACAATAACACCCCATAAACAATAACACCCCATAAACAATAACACCCCATAAACAATAACACTCCACAAACAATAACACCCCATAAACAATAACACCCCCATAAACAATAACACCCCATAAACAATAACACCCCATAAACAATAACACCCCCATAAACAATAACACCCCATAAACAATAACACCCCATAAACAATAACACCCCATAAACAATAACACCCCATAAACAATAACACCCCATAAACAATAACACCCCATAAACAATAACACCCCCATAAACAATAACACCCCATAAACAATAACACCCCATAAACAATAACACCCCCATAAACAATAACACCCCATAAACAATAACACCCCATAAACAATAACACCCCATAAACAATAACACCCCATAAACAATAACACCCCATAAACAATAACACCCCATAAACAATAACACTCCACAAACAATAACACCCCATAAACAATAACACCCCCATAAACAATAACACCCCATAAACAATAACACCCCATAAACAATAACACCCCCATAAACACTCAATACAACTCCCATACACTCAAGACGACTCCACGTACACTTCAGACCACCCTCATAAACACTGTAGTGAGGCGACCACAGCAGCAGCTTGCCGTAGTGAGGTATTATGACAGCCCCACACAGCGTCCTGTCCAATAGAGCCCCACACAGCGTCCTGTCCAATAGAGCCCCACACAGCGTCCTGTCCAATAGAGCCCCACACAGCGTCCTGTCCAATAGAGCCCCACACAGCGTCCTGTCCAATAGAGCCCCACACAGCGTCCTGTCCAATAGAGCCCCACACAGCGTCCTGTCCAATAGAGCCCCACACAGCGTCCTGTCCAATAGAGCCCCACAAAGCGTCCTGTCCAATAGAGCCCCACACAGCGTCCTGTCCAATAGAGCCCCACACAGCGTCCTGTCCAATAGAGCCCCACACACCGTCCTGTCCAATAGAGCTCCACACAGCGTCCTGTCCAATAGAGCCCCACACAGCGTCCTGTCCAATAGAGCCCCACACAGCGTCCTGTCCAATAGAGCCCCACACAGCGTCCTGTCCAATAGAGCCCCACACAGCGTCCTGTCCAATAGAGCCCCACACAGCGTCCTGTCCAATAGAGCCCCACACAGCGTCCTGTCCAATAGAGCCCCACAAAGCGTCCTGTCCAATAGAGCCCCACACAGCGTCCTGTCCAATAGAGCCCCACACAGCGTCCTGTCCAATAGAGCCCCACAAAGCGTCCTGTCCAATAGAGCCCCACACAGCGTCCTGTCCAATAGAGCCCCACACAGCGTCCTGTCCAATAGAGCCCCACACACCGTCCTGTCCAATAGAGCCCCACACAGCGTCCTGTCCAATAGAGCCCCACACAGCGTCCTGTCCAATAGAGCCCCACACAGCGTCCTGTCCAATAGAGCCCCACACAGCGTCCTGTCCAATAGAGCCCCACACAGCGTCCTGTCCAATAGAGCCCCACACAGTGTCCTGTCCAATAGAGCCCCACACAGCGTCCTGTCCAATAGAGCCCCACACAGTGTCCTGTCCAATAGAGCCCCACACAGTGTCCTGTCCAATAGAGCCCCACACAGTGTCCTGTCCAATAGAGCCCCACACAGTGTCCTGTCCAATAGAGCCCCACACAGTGTCCTGTCCAATAGAGCCCCACACAGCGTCCTGTCCAATAGAGCCCCACAGTGTCCTATCCAATAGAGCCCCACACAGTGTCCTGTCCAATAGAGCCCCACACAGTGTCCTGTCCAATAGAGCCCCACACAGTGTCCTGTCCAATAGAGCCCCACAGTGTCCTGTCCAATAGAGCCCCACACAGCGTCCTGTCCAATAGAGCCCCACACAGCGTCCTGTCCAATAGAGCCCCACACAGCGTCCTGTCCAATAGAGCCCCACACAGCGTCCTGTCCAATAGAGCCCCACACAGCGTCCTGTCCAATAGAGCCCCACAAAGCGTCCTGTCCAATAGAGCCCCACACAGCGTCCTGTCCAATAGAGCCCCACACAGCGTCCTGTCCAATAGAGCCCCACAAAGCGTCCTGTCCAATAGAGCCCCACACAGCGTCCTGTCCAATAGAGCCCCACACAGCGTCCTGTCCAATAGAGCCCCACACACCGTCCTGTCCAATAGAGCTCCACACAGCGTCCTGTCCAATAGAGCCCCACACAGCGTCCTGTCCAATAGAGCCCCACACAGCGTCCTGTCCAATAGAGCCCCACACAGCGTCCTGTCCAATAGAGCCCCACAGTGTCCTATCCAATAGAGCCCCACACAGTGTCCTGTCCAATAGAGCCCCACACAGCGTCCTGTCCAATAGAGCCCCACACAGCTTCCTGTCCAATAGAGCCCCACACAGCGTCCTGTCCAATAGAGCCCCACACAGTGTCCTGTCCAATAGAGCCCCACACAGCGTCCTGTCCAATAGAGCCCCACACAGCGTCCTGTCCAATAGAGCCCCACACAGCGTCCTGTCCAATAGAGCCCCACACAGTGTCCTGTCCAATAGAGCCCCACACAGTCTCCTGTCCAATAGAGCCCCACACAGTGTCCTGTCCAATAGAGCCCCACACAAATACCCGCCCTGACGCCCCATCATACTATAATACAACATACCCATGCGGTGTATATCCGCATGCTCAAGAGCATGCGGATATATCAATGCAAAATCAATGCATTTCAACACAAGATAGGGTTTTATATACATTATATACACACAATTTTAGATATACTCCAAGAGGGTATATTTTGTTAAGCAATGGGGGAAATATACGGAACCAAGAGATTATATATAATTCGGTTATCATACCATTCAGGAAAAACAAAACTAAGGTGGGATTTGATATACACCTCACCAGAGTAGATATATCACACTCGAAAGAGTGGATATATCACACTCAAAATAGTGGATACATCACATTCAAAAGAGTGGATACATCACACTCAAACGAGTGGATACATCACACTCAAAAGAGGATATGTTAGTTACGGGGTATTCATGCCCGTGCGACCTCTTAGGAGGCTTAATCTCGACCAACCAATCATCGGCATTTTAGGAGTATATTCCTCGGTCAACTTTGCAGGAATATACCGTATACCTCAAGATTAATAACCAATATAATAGAGATCAATTCTAGTATACCGCAGTCAATCCTTGTCAACCATACGGCCCAGCAGGGCTCATATGGGTTCTGTAGCAGAGTAGTCTGCGTCCTCGGCTCACAACCGAGGGATCCAGGTTCAATCCTCGGAGCAGGGAAAGACTAAAATCACGTTTCCATTCACCTGATTCGCCTAGTTCTACCTAGCTTTTAAATAAGTACCCCGGGAGTTAGGTAACTGTTGTGGGTTGCATCTTGGGAAAGGTCAGTAGGGGGCGGACCTTACATCTCATGCCTCTGTTCACTTAGCAGTACAGCTACACAACTGTTGTGGGAAGGTCAGTGGCTGACCTCGGGGGGACCTCGATAGGCCTAGGTGCAGGCTTCCTGTCCTCCCCAACAACGGGAATTATATATTTTAAGAGAGAACAAACCCGGACGCTGAACATCGCGCACGGAAGTCGAGAACAGAGAGAGAGAGAACATTATCCACAAGAACATGGGGATCAGGGAGAACATAATCACGTCCTTCGTAGCCAAGTCTAACCACTGGACGGGTCGTAAATATCTCAATTACACTATCATCGAGCCCCGGAGCCATGGCAATTAATACAGGCTTAACCGTGTAATTGGCTCGTTTGGCAATTAAACAGCCAGGTGGTTGAGAAACGGGGTATGGGGGGGAGGGGGGAGGGGAGAGACCTCCATTGCGGCGGTCTGTGATCACCGGCGTCGTCTGAAAAGGATTTATGGCTTGGTCCCGGGGTTCGAAACCCGCCGGACCGTTCACCTGGCAGATATATAGATTAGATCGGGCCCCCAATACTTCACCTGGGAGTGGAGCCGGCTGTCATCAGGGCCCCCGCGGGCCCTCGGGGGCCCAGTAATGCTTGCAACACCCAAATATTAAGAACCTTACCATTCCTTTCCCCCCGTCCCACCCCAAATCCTTATCCTGACCCCTTCCCAGTGCTATATAGTCGTAATGGCTTGGCGCTTTCCCCCTGATAGTTACCTACCTACCATATCCACAACATATTTCTAAATAACGACCTTTTTTTTAGTTTTATTAGTATTAAAATTATAACTTATCATTAATATTATTATTATTTATTATTATGAAGAGGACCGTTGCTATTATACCAGCCCATCTCCTAAAGAGTAATGGTACTTTTGTCAACTATTCGTCAAATGTACAAACAAAAGGACTGACCCCCCCAAAAAAGGCCATGCTGTTGTGTACTGTTGGTATAGTGCAAATTACAGTACAACCTAATCTGTTCTAGGCCTAATATACGTCATCTTAGGCCTAATTTTGTCCACCCATCCTCCTAGAATGAACGTATTTGTAGTAAAACTATTTGGTGGAAAGTTCCAATATGTCATGATGGACCACCAAAAAAGTTCACTGTTTGAACTTTTAATTTCATAAGAGTCCGGAAGAAAATAAAGCTCAAAACTAAGCTTAGGCCTAGTACAAAACATTCTTAGGCCTAGTACAACAACATATTCTTAGGCCTAGTACAACACATTCTTAGGCCTAGTACAACACATTCTTAGGCCTAGTACAACACATTCTTAGGCCTAGTACAAAAAATTCTTAGGCCTAGTACAACACATTCTTAGGCCTAGTACAACACATTCTTAGGCCTAGTACAACACATCCATGTACTAGGCTGGGCCCAAGTTGGCCTGTAATTGGCTTGTTACCTGCTCGCAAGAGGTTGGGTCAATTAGGCTGCACTTGAAAAAAAAAAAGGTTTCCCATTTGGCCAAATACAACAATCCTTTCTGGTGGTCCCTCCAGTGATTGATCCATCAATATGTCGTTGAAAAGACATATTGACCACACGTACGTGATATATATACATCAACCGGAGCTCTTGAGGTGACTCGAACCCCCGACCGAGAGACTCCCACAGCCGCTAACCACTGCACCACCATGCATGTGCCTGGGAACACCCACCACATAGGTTCGAACCCTCATCACGGCTCGTATGGATTTTCTCATTATTATTATTATTATTATTATTATTATTATTATTACTGTTATCGTTCATAATATTTATAGATATAAAAAAATCCTAGATAAAGCCAGAACCTGAGACGATAGTTCCATAAGAAGACTAATGAGGTTTACAGAAGAATAGTGAAGACTATAATGAGGTTTACACAAGAGTAGTGAAGACTATAATGAGGTTTACACAAGAGTAGTGAAGACTAACGAGGCTTACACAAGAATAGTGAAGACTAATGAGGTTTACACAAGAATAGTGAAGACTATAATGAGGTTTACACAAGAATAGTGAAGACTATAATGAGGTTTACACAAGAATAGTGAAGACTATAATGAGGTTTACACAAGAATAGTGAAGACTATAATGAGGTTTACACAAGAATAGTGAAGACTAATGAGGTTTACACAAGAATAGTGAAGACTATAATGAGGTTCCCATAAGAATAGTGAAGAATAACTCATTTCCCCATGAAATAATAGTGAGGACATGGGTGTGGTGAGCGGCTATGAATTACTGCCAAATATATCGTCTTCCCACAGATCTTGCATCTGCACCATCGCATTCCTTACGCATTTATCGCACACGAACGGAGACGTTTCCGTTTCTCTCTCACAGACGAATGGTTGACCGTGTGGCCCACACACACAGACGAATGGTTGACCGTGTGGCCCACACACACAGACGAATGGTTGACCGCGTGGCCCACACACACAGACGAATGGTTGACCGCGTGGCCCACACACACAGACGAATGGTTGACCGCGTGCCCCCACACACACAGACAAATGGTTGACCGCGTGCCCCACACACACACAGACGAATGGTTGACCGCGTGCCCCACACACACAGACAAATGGTTGACCGCGTGCCCCACACACACACAGACGAATGGTTGACCGCGTGTCCCACACACACACAGACGAATGGTTGACCGCGTGCCCCCACACACAGACAAATGGTTGACCGCGTGCCCCACACACACACAGACGAATGGTTGACCGTGTGCCCCACACACACACACAGACGAATGGTTGACCGCGTGCCCCACACACACACACAGACGAATGGTTGACCGCGTGCCTCACACACACAAACGAATGGTTGACCGCGTGCCCCACACACACAGACAAATGGTTGACAGCGTGCCTCACACACACAGACGAATGGTTGACCGCGTGCCCCACACACACACAGACGAATGGTTGACCGCGTGCCTCACACACACAGACGAATGGTTGACCGTGTGCCCCACACACACACACAGACAAATGGTTGACAGCGTGCCTCACACACACAGACGAATGGTTGACCGCGTGCCCCACATACACACAGACGAATGGTTGACCGCGTGCCTCACACACACAGACGAATGGTTGACCGTGTGCCCCACACACACACACACAGACAAATGGTTGACAGCGTGCCTCACACACACAGACGAATGGTTGACCGCGTGCCCCACACACACACAGACGAATGGTTGACCGCGTGCCCCACACACACACAGACGAATGGTTGACCGCATGCCCCACACACATAGACGAATGGTTGACCGCGTGCCACACACACACACAGACGAATGGTTGACCGCGTGCCCCACACACACACACAGACGAATGGTTGACCGCGTGCCCCCACACACAGACAAATGGTTGACCGCGTGCCCCACACACACACACAGACGAATGGTTGACCGCGTGCCCCACACACACAGACGAATGGTTGACCGCGTGCCCCACACACACACACGAATGGTTGACCGCGTGCCCCTCACACACACAGACGAATGGTTGACCGCGTGCCCCACACACACACACACAGACGAATGGTTGACCGCGTGCCCCACACACACACACAGACGAATGGTTGACCGCGTGCCCCACACACACACACAGACGAATGGTTGACCGCGTGCCACACACACACACAGACGAATGGTTGACCGCGTGCCCCACACACACACACAGACGAATGGTTGACCGCGTGCCCCACACACACACACAGACGAATGGTTGACCGCGTGCCCCACACACACACACAGACGAATGGTTGACCGCGTGCCCCACACACACACACAGACGAATGTTTGACCGCGTGCCCCACACACACACACCGACGAATGGTTGACCGCGTGCCCCACACACACAGACGAATGGTTGACCGCGTGCCTCACACACACAGACGAATGGTTGACCGCGTGCCCCACACACTAGACGAATGGTTGACCGCGTGCCCCACACACACACACAGACGAATGGTTGACCGCGTGCCACACACACACACAGACGAATGGTTGACCGCGTGCCCCACACACACACACAGACGAATGGTTGACCGCGTGCCCCACACACACAGACGAATGGTTGACCGCGTGCCCCACACACACACACGAATGGTTGACCGCGTGCCCCACACACACAGACGAATGGTTGACCGCGTGCCCCACACACACACACACAGACGAATGGTTGACCGCGTGCCACACACACACAGATGAATGGCTGACCGCGTGCCCCACACACACAGACGAATGGTTGACCGCGTGCCCCACACACACACACGAATGGTTGACCGCGTGCCCCACACACACAGACGAATGGTTGACCGCGTGCCCCACACACACACACACAGACGAATGGTTGACCGCGTGCCACACACACACAGATGAATGGCTGACCGCGTGCCACACACACACACACACAGACGAATGGTTGACCGCGTGTCCCACACACACAGACGAATGGTTGACCGCGTGCCCCACACACACAGACGAATGGTTGACCGCGTGTCCCACACACACAGACGAATGGTTGACCGCGTGCCCCACACACACACAGACGAATGGTTGACCGCGTGCCCCACACACACACAGACGAATGGTTGACCGCGTGTCCCACACACACAGACGAATGGTTGACCGCGTGTCCCACACACACAGACGAATGGTTGACCGCGTGCCCCACACACACACACGAATGGTTGACCGCGTGTCCCACACACACAGACGAATGGTTGACCGCGTGCCCCCCACACACAGACAAATGCTTTATAAAGCATTACAAAAGCAATTCAAACAAAAGATCACTAAATCCAAACTAGGCTGTTTAGGAACTGTTTATGGTGGTGGAAACCATGTCATTAGAGGAGAAGCACTTGCCAGTTCTCTTATCTACATGTAAACACTGTACACAACTGTACTATATCACTTAGTGAAGTGCTCAATACCTTTATTATTCTAGTGTAGAACATCCATTTTCCTGTAATTTTTAACCCATTGTATCGTGATGATACAAATGATCGTTGATAGAACTTTGTTGCATTGTTAAGTACATTACAAAAAGTATGCGTCTTGCCTATATATTGAGATCACTGGGACAAGATTGTCGATCCCTCCTGTCAATGATTTGAAATGTATTTAATTGATTAATAAATATAGCGTTTTTTTAAGCAGGGCTCTTATGATTTACCTCTGTCTTGTATCTTTGTTGTTACTCGACGAGGATTAATAATTAATTAATAATAATAATTAAATAATAATTATATAATCAATAATAATTTAATAATAAAATAATACATTTAATATTTAATAATAAAATAATACATTTAATATTTAATAATAAAATAATACATTTAATATTTAATAATAAAATAATACATTTAATATTTAATAATATTAATTTAATATTTAATAATAATATTAATTTAATATTTAATAATAATATTAATTTAATATTTAATAATAATTTAATAATAATTTTAATTTAATAATAATTTAATAATAAAATAATAAATAATTAATAATTAATTTGGGAATACCTTACTCAAGTACGCAGACCAGGCATGTATGAAACATTGTAATCCACGCCAGTACGACTATATAGCATATGGAAAAGGGTCAGGATAACGATTTGGGATGGGACGGGGGGGGGGGGGGAGGGAGAAGGGAAGTGCCCAACCACTTGGACGGTCGGGGATTGAACGCCGACCTGAATGAAGGGAGACCGTCGCTCTACCGTCCAATTAGAGAGAATAACTTTCTCTGGTCGAAGTTCTAAATATCTCCTGATGAAACTTAATATTCCATTGGCTACCTTTCCAGCCTCAGTGTACCGCCTCCAGATCACCAGCCAGGCAGTCCCAGGTCTTCATTTACTTTCATCCCCCCCCCCACCTACCCCCCCCCCCACCTACCCCCCCCCCCACCTACCCCCCCCCCCCCCCCCCACCGTCCCATCCCAAGTCGTGATCCCTTCCCAGTGTTTATAGTCGTAATGGCTTGGAGCTTTCCCCCTGATAGTTCCCTCCCTCAAGGTAACTTGCTTTATTACACACAGAGATCACACTAACGTGATGCATCAAATGAACAAATGCACAGGGGCCGTGACGAGGGTTCGAATCTACGTCCGGGATGATCCCAGACGCGCCATAGTCGACTGCGCCACATGGTCAAAAGAATTGCAACCGAGTGCTTCTGCCCTCACACGGATCCCGCAGCCTCTCCGAGACACAACGCGGGGGTTTTATTCTTTTGACCATGTCGTGGCGCAGTCGACTATGGTGCGTCCTGGACGTAGGTTCGAACCCTCATTACGGCTCTTGTGGATTTGTCCATTCTTCCTATTATTTATGAAATCAAGAACATAACTGGTCCCAAAACTAACCCTTAGGTACACCACTTGTAAAGTCTATCCAACCTGACGTATTTATATTTAGAACTAAATTCAAACACCTGAAAACTTCTGAAAGATAGACGGCAAAAACCTCATAATAGAAAATGATAAATAACCTGCTCGCTTATTTTTTTATTTTATTAACATCTTTATTGACAAAATTAATTACAATTTTGCCTAATCTGAGGATTTTGATAGTCTTATTAAAGTGAAGATAATGCTAGTATTCACTGTCACGCAGGACAGAGGGTCATACATAAGACAATAGGTCTAAACTGTACCTGTTCGCTGCGCCGATTAAAAGGGTTACACTACATCTTTCGTATTCAATTCCTCTCCCACACACCTAACTCATGATCCTGGTGAGGGAGACTGGCGAGGGAGAGGCAGACATGCTGGGAAGGGGAAGAGATGCTGGGGGAGGGAGAGATATCCCTGGAAACACAAACCGTAACTGTCTCTATTTTCCGCTTGTTACAACTTGTAATAAAGTTGTTACATCTTGGCTTAACGTGTTTATGACGTATTAGAACGTTGTTATAACTTGCTATATTGGTTGTTATAAGTACTTAGGAGGTGTTAAAACTTGTTCGAACGTTGTACCAACGTCGTAGTTTCGGCGTGTGTTTGGCAGGATATTGATCAATCCACACACTAAAAAATGGAGGGACGACGACGTTTCGGTCGGTCTTGGACCATTCTCAAGTCGATTGTGTAGATTTTCTAGTGTGTGGATTGGTCAACATACTTCAGCCACGTTATTGTGACTCATCGCCTGCATAGGGAGAGATATGTTGGGAGGGGGGGGGAGATATATTAGGGGGCAGGGGGAAAGAAAGGTGAGGGAGAGACGTAGAGGGTTGGGGGGGGGGGGGAAGATGCTGAGAAGAGATGAAGATGCCGGAGTGTGGACATGACCTGGGTAGTGGAGAACCCTGGGAACCGACTGCAGGTAACCTCCAGGTAACATACAACTGATCTTGGATTCCTCCAGTGACTAACACCATAGTGGAGATGCTCATCAAGATAGCAGGATATTTTATAACACCATGTTGACGGTGATAACGTCATTTGTCATGATTCTGTCACAATACGTTTTCCGGTGATTGACAGCATTAACACTGATCCAAGGGGTCGTCACGGATTTACGCAACCACTTACGAAACCTGTACATCTTTACTCAATCATGGCAGCTTAGTTCACATTACACATTTGATGACTCGGGAGGACTACGAGGTTGTTGATAACAATAACATTACATTGTGAAGTTTCTAAACTCGTTATAACTGTTTAAAGTAAACAAAGCCGCCATGATTGAGGAAAGATGTACAGGTTTCGTTAGTAGTTGCATAAATGCCAAATGAATCTTTGTTCGTGGCATGTATAGCTGCTTGCCACCGCTAATATGGTTTTCTGCTACTGGAGCCGGTCGGCCGAGCGGACAGCACGCTGGACTTGTGATCCTGTGGTCCCGGGTTCGATCCCGGGCGCCGGCGAGAAACAATGGGCAGAGTTTCTTTCACCCTATGCCCCTGTTACCTAGCAGTAAAATAGGTACCTGGGTGTTAGTCAGCTGTCACGGGCTGCTTCCTGGGGGTGGAGGCCTGGTCGAGGACCGGGCCGTGGGGACACTAAAGCCCCGAAATCATCTCAAGATCTCAAGATAACCTGTGGAATGGGAATTTGAGTCTGTTTCCATTTATTTCCATTGTGAGGTTGATGAGTGTGTGTCCATCCACTTGGGCTGGACGGTAGAGCGACGGCCTCGCTTCATGCAGGTCGGCGTTCAATCCCCGACCGTCCAGGTGGTTGGGCATCATTCCTTCCCCCCCCCCTTCCCCCCCGCGTCCCATCCCAAATCGTGATCCCTTCCAAGTGCTATATACAGTAGTCGTAACTGCTTGACGCTCGTGCCAGGTAAGTCCACTACGGGCTCACCATAGCCCGTGCTACTTACCCCGTTCCTGTGCCAGGTAAGTTACGGGCTCACCATAGCCCGTGCTACTTGCCCCGCTCCTGTGCCAGGTAAGTTACGGGCTCACCACAGCCCGTGCTACTTGCCCCGCTCCTGTGCCAGGTAAGTTACGGGCTCACCATAGCCCGTGCTACTTGCCCCGCTCCTGTGCCAGGTAAGTTACGGGCTCACCACAGCCCGTGCTACTTGCCCCGCTCCTGTGCCAGGTAAGTTACGGGCTCACCACAGTCCGTGCTACTTGCCCCGCTCCTGTGCCAGGTAAGTTACGGGCTCACCATAGCCCGTGCTACTTGCCCCGCTCCTGTGCCAGGTAAGTTACGGGCTCACCACAGTCCGTGCTACTTGCCCCGCTCCTATGCCAGGTAAGTTACGGGCTCACCACAGCCCGTGCTACTTGGAACTTGTTCCGAGTAGCTTAATCTATAACAACATGCTTGACGCTTTCTGCTCATAGTTCTCTTCCCTTCCTACCATAATGGGAGCATCTCTCTCTCTCTCTATCCTTCCATCTCATTTGTTCTACCTCTGTTCCTTCATAACCTTCTACCTCCCCCCCCCCCGCGGTGCTGGTGGGGGTGCGGGGCCGCGTCAGTATGTACGGGGTGTCCTGGCCCAGGTGGACCCGCTTGGGTTAATGCCAGTAATTAAGAGTGATAATTTACTTTATACTCAACGTGAAGGGCATGCCTATGACCGCCCTCTGTAATTCAATAAGTCTCTCTCTCTCTCTCTCTCTCTCTCTCTCTCTCTCTCTCTCTCTCTCTCTCTCTCTCTCTCTCTCTCCAATGGGAGGGGTCACATCTCCCCTTTTCCCCTTACAGAAGGTTACATTACATATTATATACATTACATATATATATATATATATATATATATATATATATATATATATATATATATATATATATATATATATATATGGCACAACTCTCCTAAACACGAGAGTTAAGTATACAACTTTAGAACACTTTCCCACCAGGAGACTCGAACCCTAGCCAGCACAGAAGCCTTCCAGCAACTGGCATAAC
>NC_091190.1:27328596-27358596 GCF_040958095.1 Procambarus clarkii | reverse complement strand
ATTTAACCGGAAAATATGACGACTCAAAATATAACCAAATATAAAAAGTCTGTATATATTATTCAATTTCTTTCTTTATTATGCACCCCATACCCATCCATATATCCGTCTGTATATAAGGAACGCATTAATCGTTCATGGCATTTAAAGCTAATGGAGTTTAAAACTGGAAAATGTCATTAGCGATTAGGGACAACGAAGCATTGTGGGAAAAGCCAGTGAGGACGACACTATTTGAACAGTTCAGAAACCGCGTTATGAAAGGACCGAGCGAAGAATTCTGGAACAAAAATATATAGCATGGGACACGGTTCTTAAGTGGAAAACGTCATTTAAGATAGTAGTGATAATATGCTGGTGAGCGGTCCCTTGTGATAGGCTGCGTCACGCTACCAGGCCTCGAGTATACCTCCACCACCAGTATACCTCCACCACCACCACCAGTATACCTCCACCACTACCACCAGTATGCCTCCACTACCACCATCACCAGTATACCTCCACCACCACCATCACCAGTATACCTCCACCACCACCACCAGTATACCTCCACCACCACCACCAGTATACCTCCACCACCACCACCAGTATACCTCCACCACCACCACCAGCATGCCTCCACCACACCACCACCACCATACCTACACCACCACCACCAGTATACCTCCACCACCACCACCAGTATACCTCCACCACACCACCACCACCATACCTACACCACCACCACCAGTATACCTCCACCACCACCACCAGCATGCCTCCACCACACCACCACCACCATACCCTCACCACACCACCACCACCATACCTACACCACCACCACCAGTATACCTCCACCACCACCACCAGTATACCTCCACCACCACCACCAGCATACCTCCACCACCACCACCATACCTACACCACCACCATACCTACACCACCACCACCATACCTACACCACCACCACCAGCATACCTCCACCACCACCACCAGTATACCTCCACCACCACCACCAGTATACCTCCACCACCACCACCAGTATACCTCCACCACTACCACCAGTATGCCTCCACTACCACCATCACCAGTATACCTCCACCATCACCAGTATACCTCCACCACCAGTATACCTCCACCACCACCACCAGTATACCTCCACCACCACCACCAGTATACCTACACCACCACCACCAGCATGCCTCCGCCAGCACCACCACCACTACCAGCATACCTCCACCACACCACCACCAGCATACCTCCACCACACCACCACCACCACCAGCATACCTCCACCACACCACCACCAGCATACCTCCACCACACCACCACCACCACCACCAGCATACCTCCACCACACTACCACCACCACCACCAGCATACCTCCACCACACCACCACCACCACCAGCATACCTCCACCACACCACCACCACCATACCCTCACCACACCACCACCACCATACCCTCACCACACCACCACCACCATACCCTCACCACACCACCACCACCATACCCTCACCACACCACCACCACCACCATACCCTCACCACACCACCACCACCACCATACCCTCACCACACCACCACCACCACCATACCAGAACCCAGCCCGCCAGAACCACACCACCACCATACCTGAACCACACCACCACCATACCTGAACCACACCATCGCCAGCATACCTCCACATTGAGTTAGAAACACACCATTTGTCAACAGCAGATACTGTTCTTAAAAGATTCCCCCATTTTGCACCCGCAGATAACGTCAATTTTAGGGGTTGGCCAATGTTAAACTTCTTGATTGATAAACTGTTCACTTGAGACAGTTAATGAAGCAAGTCCCAGATGGGTCTGGGGACAAGTGAGGGTGTAACACCCCGAGAGGTCAGCCCAGGTGACCTCAGATCCTGCACAGTCCTTCAAGTGTGGACGGAGTTGTTTTGGTTTGAAAACATCTTAATGGAAACATGCTTTTGCTAGACCCAGAGGTAGCCTCGGGGGTCAGCTTCCTGACCCCAAGAGGACTCTCGTATCACCCCAGCCTTCCCGCCTTCCCTCCTTCCCTCCCCCCCCCTCTCCCTCTCTCCCTCTCCCTCTCTCTCTCTCTCTCTCTCTCTCTCTCTCTCTCTCTCTCTCTCCCTTCATTCTCACCCCTTAATAGTTCCTCTCTTCCTCCTGTCCTGAAGAGTATGAGGTCAGAGGTTAAGCTCACTACCATTAGTAAAGACTAGTGTCCAAAAAAAAAATACAGGAAATTCCTATATGGGAAGCTGTTTCATCTCACAGAGCTACCTATAAAGATGTGTGGGATGGTACATGCCCCAGTTAATTCAAGTGCGATACTGGATACTGTCCAGGATAAACCGTGCCCAACAAGCCTTAATGAAAATCCTTGGAGAGCCGCGTGTTATACTGATGTTGAGCAGAACCGCCCTACAATCTCCCACTGGTGTGTGGGAGATCAAATTCAGAGTGCCGGGTACAGCGGTAGAATACATAGGTGGTGTTTCAATGTAAACACGTGTTACAACGGGATGAACAACCCAGCGGGTTTACTTCCTATTGGGGAGTGTTGTACATGCTGCTATGGCGGTGTGTCCACTCACAGGATGAGTGGCGCTGCCCAATACTGTCACTATGGCGGTGTGTTCACTCACAGGATGAGTGGCGCTGCCCAATACTGTCACTATGGTGGTGTGTCCACTCACAGGATGAGTGGCGCTGCCCAATACTGTCACTATGGCGGTGTGTCCACTCACAGGATGAGTGGCGCTGCCCAATACTGTCACTATGGCGGTGTGTCCACTCACAGGATGAGTGGCGCTGCCCAATACTGTCACTATGGCGGTGTCTCCACTCATAGGATGAGTGGCGCTGCCCAATACTGTCACTATGGCGGTGTGTCCACTCACAGGATGAGTGGCGCTGTCCAATACTGTCACTATGGCGGTGTGTCCACTCACAGGATGAGTGGCGCTGCCCAATACTGTCACTATGGCGGTGTGTCCACTAACAGGATGAGTGGCGCTGTCCAATACTGTCACTATGGCGGTGTGTCCACTCACAGGATGAGTGGCGCTGCCCAATACTGTCACTATGGTGGTGTGTCCACTCACGGGATGAGTGGCGCTGCCCAATACTGTCACTATGGCGGTGTGTCCACTCACAGGATGAGTGGCGCTGCCCAATACTGTCACTATGGCGGTGTGTCCACTCACAAGATGAGTGGCGCTGTCCAATACTGTCACTATGGCGGTGTGTCCACTCACAGGATGAGTGGCGCGGCCCAATACTGTCACTATGGCGGTGTGTCCACTCACAGGATGAGTGGCGCGGCCCAATACTGTCACTATGGCGGTGTGTTCACTCACAGGATGAGTGGCGCTGTCCAATACTGTCACTATGGCGGTGTGTCCACTCACAGGATGAGTGACGCTGCCCAATACTGTCACTATGGCGGTGTGTTCACTCACAGGATGAGTGGCGCTGTCCAATACTGTCACTATGGCGGTGTGTTCACTCACAGGATGAGTGGCGCTGCCCAATACTGTCACTATGGCTGTGTGTCCACTCACAGGATGAGTGGCGCTGTCCAATACTGTCACTATGGTGGTGTGTCCACTCACAGGATGAGTGGCGCTGCCCAATACTGTCACTATGGCGGTGTGTTCACTCACAGGATGAGTGGCGCTGTCCAATACTGTCACTATGGCGGTGTGTTCACTCACAGGATGAGTGGCGCTGCCCAATACTGTCACTATGGCGGTGTGTCCACTCACAGGATGAGTGGCGCTGTCCAATACTGTCACTATGGCGGTGTGTCCACTCACAGGATGAGTGGCGCTGCCCAATACTGTCACTATGGCGGTATGTCCACTCACAGGATGAGTGGCGCTGTCCAATACTGTCACTATGGCGGTGTGTCCACTCACAGGGTGAGTGGCGCTGTCCAATACTGTCACTATGGCGGTGTGTTCACTCACAGTTATCTGCATCATACAGGGAGAGTAACTACAGGGAAATAATACAACTTCAGGCAACTACAGGAGTCTGAGAGGGGGGAAAGATTTGGGAGTGGGAGTTCCAACACTCTCTCCTGAGGCACACACACAAACAAAGTAACATCGGCAGCATATGGGACGCTGGTAAACATTAGAACGTCGGTTAGAAACCAGACCAGGGCTGGCCTGGAATCCGCAACTGACGAAGCATAAAAACCCCAATTGAGAAATACGAACGTTCGGAAGATGATTAGTACCAGAGAGAAGTAAGCTATGAGGCGGGGTTATGGGAATTGGCAACCTGCTCTCGCACAAGACACCACATATATGACTTATTGCTTATAGTCAATATTTCGTTTATAAATAAGTATATATGTGACATATTCCAAGCCATATTTTTTTTCAAGGCACTAACTTTTTCTCTCAGTTTTATTAAACAATAGAGATTTTATACAAAATTTGACAATATCCTGAGTTACTTTACAATTTATTTAAATATTTTAGCTTTGTTTTATTATTTTTATAAAACTGGAATATCAATATTGTTACGGACCCGAGTCCAGCGTCGTAGCACGGAGCAGTGACGACAACGCCATCTGTGAGTCAGCTCCCGAAACCCCCTCCAAATGGACGACGCCATCTAGAGAGGACGGGATATACTGGCCACAGGGGCTGGATTCCCGTCTTAATCAGCTCATAACATAGCCGCTGCTGACCTCTGGTGAGGTGGCGCTTAGACAGCAACGCCATCTATGGAGTGGATAGGTGGACGTTTGTGTCTAAGCCTGTAAGTGAGGTGCCCTAGAGCGTCCCTAGTATTAATGACGTGTCTGATTACAGAGTCGACCTGGGACTGCTGTATTGGACAATGGATCAGTCTACCCAAGGCAGCCAAGGTCTCTCCACGAGTTTGCTCTGAGGAAGCTGTGAGTTGCCCCTGGACAGACACTGTTGAGTGTGTTAGCCTGCCTGTGAAGTGGCAGAGTCGAGGAATCGTCGTATCCGGGGCTGGCTGGTGGAGGAGACTAGCCACTGTGGTACTGAGAGAGGAGAGTGATCAGCGGAATCACACGAGGCTCCTGCCTAGGGCTCGCAACCCTAGTATCGGTCGTGGAGTGGCCTACACAGCGGAGCTGATCGGAACCTGCCAGCTACAGGCTGGATTGTGGTTGAAAGCCTCCATGACGGAGCACCCAGTGGGACTGTGATTTGGCTGGCCTGTGGCCAGGGTAGATTCGCCGAGAGAAGCTAAGAGGATTCATCGTGGGCCACGAAGAAGGGAACCAGGGCTACTCATCGTGAGCACCGTGGAGCATCCTGTGTCTTCAGAGGAAGACGATTCTGTACATTGTGTATTTATACCCCCCGTGTGACTGTTTATATATTTATTTATGGTGGTGGTGATTATATATATAAAGCAGTGCATTTGTATCCCTTCCCCTTTAATTTAACTTGCGTTACGGAACACACCCCTTGAAAGCCACTACTAACTTGGGGCCGGATACCCAAACTCTAATAACATCAGAGAAGAACCCGGTTGCGACCCAATAGGGCCGTAACAAATATAGGTATAGGTTCAGTACTAATTGTAATATCTTAACATACTAAGAAGGTTAGGTTAGGTCGTGGTTTTCTATTCAGCTTTTCAGGTAAACTCAAAGATTCAAAATATATTTGACAGTACGGTTTAATACTAAGTGAAAATAAGTACAATTACCAAGCTTTCATAGCTGTAACCAAGTAAGGATTACAGCTATAAAAAAATCGAGGGCAACCAACATTCGTGAGCAAAAAGCACGAATCAACCCCTTTCCTCTTATCTTTACTTAAGTGCAACAAGTGGATAGCCGTTGACAAGACCACACACTAGAAAGTGAAGGGACGACGACGTTTCTGTCTGTCCTGCACCATTCTCAAGTCGATTAAGAGAATGGTCCAGGACGGACCGAAACGTCGTCGTCCCTTCACTTTCTAGTGTGTGGTCTGGGCAACATTTTTCAGCCACGTTATTGTGACTCCTCGTCTGCAAGTGGATAGCAGGCTTGACGGCTGGCTAGGCTGGCTAGGCTGGTAGGCTGGGTAGGCTGGTAGGCTGGATGGAATTAGATGAGCTGAGCTGGGCGAACTACCTTGCTGGCTGGGCTGGTTGACAGGCTGGCTGAGTTATGTACTGACTGGGTGTCAAGAGTGGTTGACAATGTGGGAGGGTTGGCAAGCAGACAAGACGAAGGCTCCCGTCGGTCAAGACGTGTATATACAAGCACACTGTAGGGACAGGCAGCCCGGACCCCCTTACCACTGTCTCCACTCTCCTCACCACCCTCCCTCCCTCCCCTTTTGTAATCAATCACTCAGAGTGTCGAATGATCGGTCAATCAGGGCGTGGGGAGCAATCAATCAATCGCAACGAGGGACTCATCCATCAATTAGCGTCTCTCTCCGTCAGTTGAACACTGAATCATTTGTCAGTGTAGCAATGCACGAATTTTTGTGAGGGGGGGGGAGGGAGAGTGAGAGGAGAAAGGGAGAGGGGAAGGGAAGAAAGGGTGGAAATTGAAGAAAGGTGGCTAGGGTTAATGTGAGACAAGGAAGCGAGCTAAGAGTTGATATCACGCCAAACCTGTCTCCTGAAGCCCACATTAAAAGAATATAACATCTGCGGCGTATGCGAGGCTGGCTAACATCAGAACTGCCTTCAGAAACTTGGGTACGGAATCATTAGGTTCGGGTTCGATCCCCCGGTCAAGGCGGAAACAAATGGGCAGAGTTTCTTTCATCCTGATGCCCCTGTTACCTAGCAGTAAATAGATAAATAGGTAATATCTCTTCCGCATCTTTGCATCTCAATTTAACGTGGTCCATCATGTGTGTGTGTGTGGGGGGGGGGATGAAAAATTTATCGTTGACTGTTGAGAGGCGGGCTGAAAGAGCAGAGCTCAACCTCCGCAGGCACAACTAGGTGAATACAACTACGTGAACACCACACACACACACACACATACGATATGCAACCCATATCAAGAGGATAACATCAGCGGCATATGCCAGGCTGGCCAACATAAGAACAACATTCAGAAACTTGTGTAAAGAATCATTCAGAACTTTGTATTCCACATATGTCAGACCAATCCTGGAGTATGCGGCTCCAGCATGGAGTTCATATCTAGTTAAGGATATGACCAAACTGGAAAAAGTTCAAAGGTTTGCCACCAGACTAGTACCCGAGCTGAGAGGTATGAGCTACGAGGAGAGGTTACGGGAATTAAACCTCACTTCGCTGGAAGACAGAAGAGTTAGGGGGGACATGATCACCACATTCAAGATTCTCAAGGGAATTGATAGGGTAGATAAAGACAGGCTATTTAACACAAGGGGAACACGTACAAGGGGACACAGGTGGAAACTGAGTGCCCAAATGAGCCACAGAGATATTAGAAAGAACTTTTTTAGTGTCAGAGTGGTTGACAAATGGAATACATTAGGAAGAGATGTGGTGGAGGCTGACTCCATACACAGTTTCAAGTGTAGATATGATAGAGCCCAATAGGCTCAGGAATCTGTACACCTGTTGATTGACGGTTGAGAGGCGGGACCAAAGAGGCAGAGCTCAACCCCCGCAAGCACATCTAGGTGAGTACACACACACACACACACACACACACACACACACACACACACACACACACACACACACACACACACACACGATGGACCACGTTAAATTGAGATGCAAAGATGCGGAAGAGATATTCAATCGAAAAATAAGAGAAAAAAAGTTACGAGATAAAATTATAACTCATTGTCCAATAGTAAGTGTAAAGAAACACAAACAAAACGCAGGATAAAATACAGAGGTTAAATAACAGAGGTTAAATAACAGAGGTTAAATAACAGAGGTTAAATAACAGAGGTTAAATAACATAGGAACACCGGACTAGATGCAATAGGGCCAGGAACGAATACATATATGTAAGTGTGGAAGTATATATATACATATAAATATGACAGTGTCAAACCACGGAGGAAAATTGAAACAGGAAATTTCCCTAAGAACTTTCGTATACATCTAGAGAAGGAGTAAAGACTTCTTCTGAAGATGTATACGAAAGTTCTTAAGGAAATTTCCTGTTTCAATTTTCCTCCGTGGTCTGACACTGTCACATTTTTAATCACGTGTTTATTTTTCGTGATTTACACTCGCATATAAATATATGAGTGTGGGAGGGAGGAAGGGACTTATCAAGGAAAAGCGTCAAGCCTATATAAAGGACTGGACATCCCATCACAATGGTTGTACTCTTCAAATCACTTGAGCTGTCCCATCTTGAGTACTGCTCAGTACTCACTTCCCCCTTCAGAACAGGAGAGATTGCTGAGATAAAGGGAATACAGAGAACATATACGGCATACATAGACGCGATGAAGCACCTAAATTATTGAGATCGTCTCAAAGCTCTCCAAATGTACTCACTAGAAAGGAGACGAGATACCAAATAATATACACATGGAAAATACTGGAGGGCCAGGTCCCAAATCTACACAGTAAAATAACAACGTACTTGAGTGAACGATATGGAAGAAAATGCTAAATAGAACCAGTAAAGAGCAGAGGTGCCATAGACATAATCAGAGAACACTGTATAAAAATCAGAGGTCCGCGGTTGTTCAACATCCTCCCAGCGAGTATAAGAAATATTGCCGGAACATCCGTGGACATTTTCAAGAGAAAACTTGATAGTTTTCTTCAAGGAGTGCCGGACCAACCGGGCTGTGGTGGATATGTGGGCCAGTGAGCCGCGCCAAGCAACAGCCTGGTGGACCAAACTCTCCCAAGTCAAGACTGGCCTCGGGCCGGGCTTGGGGAGTAGAAGAACTCCCAAAACCCCATCAAGCAGGTATCAAGCAAAACTATATAGCATTGGAAGCGGTCAGGATTAGGATTTGGGATGGGACGGGGGGATGGAATGGTACCCAACCACTTGGACGGTCGGAGATTGAACGCCGATCTGCAAGAAGCAAGACCGTCGCTCTACCGTCCAGCCCAAGTGGTTGGACATGAGAAAGAAACTGAAATGTTAATCTTCTTGTTTGCGAAGCTGTTCACTTGAGACAGTTAAGAACAGTTAAGAACTGGGACACAGTCCCAGCTGTGTCTGGGGTATAAGTGACAGGACGAACAGCCCAGCGGGTTTTCTTCCTATTGGGGAGTGTTGTACATGCTGCTATGGAAGCAACATCCAACATGGAATGGTATCCACCCCATGTTGGGCGCTGACTCCACCATTCGACAGACAAATATCTGCTATAATTTAACCCCAACGAGTGTAAGGTAAAGAAGATGGAAAAGGGTTTCTTAGGTGTTATCAGGGGAAAGCGCCAAGTCATCACGACTATATAGCACTTGGAAGGGGGATCAGGATAAGTATTTTGGGATGGGACTGGGATGTGGGAACGGAAGTGTCCAACCAATTGAACGGTCGGGGATTGAACGGCGACCTGCAAGAAGCGAGACCGTCGCTCTACCGTCCTGCCCAAGTGGTTGCACATGGAGACAGAAATTGAAAATTCCATTACCTATAAAACCCGCAAGATAACATAAGACTTTAAGGGTTGACAAACACATCTAATGGAAGAGGGGTAAGAGAGACCAGGAGACATGTACACCATAAGGGGTTAAGCTGCTACAAGGATCAAAAACAGAAAATGGTTTGTTAGTGGATATACTTCCAACACCCACACCTGAGACACACAAACAGGATAACATCAGCGGCGTATGTGCAACTGGCGGATACTGGAATGCATTTAACAGTCTAAATAAGGGGCTCTCTTCAAGACACTCAACACAGCGGATGTTATAGACCAATACTGGAATATACAGCACCGTCTTGGAAGCCAAACCTTGTGAAGCAGAAAAAAAAACTTGAAAAATGGCAGAGGTGAGCAACAAGACAAATGTCAGAACAAAGAGGGTTAAAGTGTGTCCACAGCCTGGTTGATCAGTCCAGCAGCCTGGTTGATCAGTCCAGCAGCCTGGTTGATCAGTCCAGCAGCCTGGTTGATCAGTCCAGCAGCCTGGTTGATCAGTCCAGCAGCCTGGTTGATCAGTCCAGCAGCCTGGTTGATCAGTCCAGCAGCCTGGTTGATCAGTCCAGCAGCCTGGTTGATCAGTCCAGCAGCCTGGTTGATCAGTCCAACAACCAAGAGGCCTGGTCGACGACCGGGCCGCGGGGATACTAAGCCCCGGAAGCACCTCAAGGTAACCTCAAGGTAACAGGTTCGAGGTATTCAACCCCCAGTTCCTTAAGCATTCTATACGTGATTAAACATTTTAATATATCCCCGTCTCAGCCTGTTCTCACGCTCTGACGGGCGTCAAGTTTGAAGTGGTTAAGCTAACCAGAAACTACCCCACTTGACCTATGCACACCGATTCTCATTAGTCCCGGACAGCGTCAATATTGCGGCGCTGATAATTTCCCTCAACCACCGCATTTTTTACGCAAATGTCGACTGCGTAAAAGTGGAGAGAGTTGAGTAAGAGGTTGACAGGCAAGAAGGGCAGGATCCATATGCAACCGTCTGGGATGACGCAGGCAGGAGGGCCCCGCCCGGACCTGGGGGCCCCGCCCTGATCTGAGGGGCCCCTCCCGGACCTGGGGGCCCCGCCCTGACCTGGGGGCCCCGCCCTGACCTGGGGGGCCCCGCCCTGACCTGGGGGGCCCCGCCCTGACCTGGGGGCCCCCGCCCTGACCTGGGGGCCCCGCCCTGACCTGGGGGGCCCCCGCCCTGACCTGGGGGCCCCCGCCCTGACCTGGGGGCCCCCGCCCTGACCTGGGGGCCCCCGCCCTGACCTGGGGGCCCCGCCCTGACCTGGGGGGCCCCGCCCGGACCTGGGGGCCCCCGCCCTGACCTGGGGGCCCCGCCCTGACCTGGGGGCCCCGCCCTGACCTGGGGGCCCCGCCCGGAACTGGGGGCCCCGCCCTGACCTGGGGGGCCCCGCCCTGACCTGGGGGGCCCCGCCCTGACCTGGGGGCCCCGCCCTGACCTGGGGGGCCCCGCCCTGACCTGGGGGCCCCGCCCTGACCTGGGGGGCCCCGCCCTGACCTGGGGGCCCCCGCCCTGACCTGGGGGCCCCCGCCCTGACCTGGGGGCCCCCGCCCTGACCTGGGGGCCCCCGCCCTGACCTGGGGGCCCCGCCCTGACCTGGGGGGCCCCGCCCTGACCTGGGGGCCCCCGCCCTGACCTGGGGGGCCCCGCCCTGACCTGGGGGCCCCTCCCTGACCTGGGGGCCCCGCCCTGACCTGGGGGGCCCCGCCCTGACCTGGGGGCCCCCGCCCTGACCTGGGGGCCCCCGCCCTGACCTGGGAGCCCCGCCCTGACCTGGGGGGCCCTGCCCTGACCTGGGGGGCCCCGCCCGGACCTGGGGGGCCCCGCCCGGACCTGGGGGCCCCGCCCGGACCTGGGGGCCCCGCCCTGACCTGGGGGCCCCCGCCCTGACCTGGGGGGCCCCGCCCTGATCTGAGGGCCCCTCCGTTAACACACATGTTGGCCACCTCCCGCACTAGTACTCCACACAATTACATTTCACCTTTGTAAATGCACATTAATGACACTATGTAAAAGACACATCGAACACTATATGTAGGGCATACGTAAATCTGTGTATCTATGTATTTACGTATGTAGGTTAGCTTAGCATTTTAAAAGCACCGAATCACCTTCTGTGGTTGAGTGTTCAACAAACCCTTGAACTATATGTTTAACACATCTCTAACCCTGTCCATGGAGGATAGAAGAAAATGTATATATGCTTCTTAGCATTGTAAATGTGTAGGTTATCTTGAGGTTATCTTGAGATGATTTCGGGGCTTTAGTGTCCTCGCGACCCGGTCCTCGACCAGGCCTCCACCCCCAGGAAGCAGCCCGTGACAGCTGACTAACACCCAGGTACCCATTTTACTGCTAGGTATCAGGGGCATAGGGTGAAAGAAACTCTGCCCATTGTTTCTCGCCGGCGCCCGGGATCGAACCCGGGACCACAGGATCACAAGTCCAGCGTGCTGTCCGCTCGGCCGACCGGCTCCCATAGGGGGCACGTCTGTGGTAGAAAGTAATAATAATAATAATAATAAATTCCACACACCACAATGAAGGGAAGACAAGTTGAGGCGGGGGTTAGGGGGAGAGGTGAGGGTTAGGGGGAGAGGTGAGGGTTAGGGGGAGAGGTGAGGGTTAGGGGGAGAGGTGAGGGTCTGGAAGAGTAACAAGCTTCTAACCAAACACAGGAGTGATCACTTTGTCCGGTGATTAGCTCCATAACACAGTTGTCTTAAGAGTTGACATTGTAACTAGCACTGAACACTAATATTATCTTCTCCTACCACCCCCATTCTTTTGTATGTACACATATATATTTACTTTATTTGAACTTTGTTAAAAAAAGATATTTATGGACAGAAGAAAACTTAGTTTTAGTTTAGCCGTACATCCCACAGCGCCAGTTCTGCTTACCAAAAATGGCCCACTAGATACTCAGATTAGTCGCCGAAGCTTCAGCGTTGAAGCAAGCTCGGCATCTCACCCATTTAAAGTAAGTCGTGTCATCAGCTCACTTTCTCTGTCTTAAACTCACTTAAATAAATTCATCCTTGTTACCATGGCCCACTTATAAATGATTATATCTGTCTAGGTCTTTATATTAACTAATGATCTCTATGGTTTCCTGCGAGATCACTCACGCCCCTTGTCCTCCTGTGTTCACTCCAAGTTACTTCAACTCATGTTATATCTGTTCAACGAGATCATGAACGATGAACAAATTGTTTTTTTTAATTATCAGGGGGAAAGCAGCAAGCCATTACGACTATATAGCACATGGAAGGGGTCAGGTTAAGGATTTGGGATGGGACGAGTGGGGGGGGGGGGGGGAGAATGGTGCCCAACCGTTTGTTGGACGGTCGGGGGATTGAACGCCGACCTGCATGAAGCGGGACCGTCGCTCTACCGTCCAAGAGCGACGAACACAACCCATGGATAAATGATCCAATCCACATACCTGGTTGATACCTGCTTGATGGGGTTCTGGGAGCTCTTCTACTCCCCAAGCCCGGCCCGAGGCCAGGCTTGACTTGTGAGAGTTTGGTCCACCAGGCTGTTGCTTGGAGCGGCCCGCAGGCCCACATACCCACCACAGCCCGGTTGGTCCAGCACTCCTTGGGGGAAACAATCTAGTTTCCTCTTGAAGATGTCCACGGTTGTTCCGGCAATATTTCTTATGCTCACTGGGAGGATGTTGAACAACCGCGGACCTTTGATGTTTATACAGTCATATACAGACATATGACCTGAAACGACCTTAGACGTTTCGGTCGTTCCTGAACTTTTTTTTTTTATCAAGGCGTAACAAGTCGTTCTGACATGACCCGACGGAACTATGGCGTTACTACAACGTTCGAACACGGTCACACCTTCAAACAATTGCCACAACCAATATAGCAACTTGTAACAACGTTCTATAATACGTTATAACAAGATGTATAACAGCTTTGTTACGAGTTGTAACGAGGGAATCATAGGGAGCGTTATATTGTGTGTTGGCCGGGTTGTTAAGAGTGTCCAGCTGCATTATTGTGACTACTACTTCTCTAAGTCATTCATCCCTCTAGGCGCGTGTGTGGGGAAGTGCTCCCCAGGAGTGGGCTGTGGGTGCTCCCCAGGAGTGGGCTGAGAGTGCTCCCCAGGAGTGGGCTGAGAGTGCTCCCCAGGAGTGGGCTGTGGGTGCTCCCCAGGAGTAGGCTGTGGGTGCTCCCCAGGAGTGGCTGTGGGTCCTCCCCAGGAGTAGGCTGTGGGTGCTCCCCAGGAGTGGGCTGTGGGTGCTCCCCAGGAGTGGGCTGTGAGTGCTCCCCAGGAGTGGGCTGAGAGTGCTCCCCAGGAGTGGGCTGTGAGTGCTCCCCAGGAGTGGGCTGTGAGTGCATCACTAGCAACGTGAGTCAGGTTGGACACCACGGCAAAAACTTACAAAGATAATTAGCGAGAGCGTCTATCAACCGCCTAAGGGAACACCTTCAGTGGGTTGTGAGAGTTCTACACCCCAAGCCGGGCCCCTGGAGCCAGGATTGACATGAGATAACTTGCTCCAACAGGCTGTTGCCTCAAGCGTCCTGCAAGCCCCACATATCAACGTCTCAAAATTTTTGTTGTTTCTTAAACATGTTTACATTAGTTGCGGCAATGTTTCGTTATGCTCGCTGGGAGGTTACTGCGTCAGCCCGTCCTCTCTCTCCAGCCTTCACAACGTCACTAAACCGATGTATTAAATTTACACATATATAAAACAGGATAGCACGTTAAATTTTGAGAGCTGATATGAGTTTTGAGTATATAGTTTATGGCCTTAGGGGAGTTATACGTCAAAATACGACGTAGTGTTCCTGAGGACGGGTTCCTTTACTAGCCGTGAACCTCTGATGGCTCAGTAGTCAATAAAATGAGGAAAGAGAGAACACTAAATAGCGGAGATAGGATAGCAGCAGATAGCAGCAGACAGCAGCAATAGCAGCAGCAGCAGCAGCAACAACAGCTGTATAGTGGCGTGAAGAGCAGCTCTAATATCTACTCAAGAGGTAGTAGTAGTATAGGCACTAGCAGCAGCAGCAGCATCAAGGGCGATAGCAGCAGAGGCAGCAGGAACCAGATATCACAGGATACGTCTAGGGGCCATGATGGACAGGTGCATGGGGCGTGGATACACCCACACACGCTCCACATGCTCACCAGATAACCCCTAAAACATCTCCTACGATAACACATGTAACATCTACGTTAACCCCTTGTAACATCTACTACGATAACCCACCAGTAACATCTACTACGATAACCCACCAGTAACATCTACTACGATAACCCACCAGTAACATCTACTACGATAACCCACCAGTAACATCTACTACGATAACCCACCAGTAACATCTACTACGATAACCCACCAGTAACATCTACTACGATAACCCACCAGTAACATCTACTACGATAACTCCTTTTAACACCAACTACGATAACCCATTTAACACCTACAGCGAGAACCCCAGTAACACCCACTGTGATAACCCCGTATTACCAAGGACGAGAGTCCCTTTAACACCTATGATAACTACTTCACCATCTACTACGATAGCCTTAAACATGGGAGCCCTCAATTGTTTATCTACCTGGTGTCGTGCGGGATCTCTCACTCCCACGGTAGGCCTATACATCGCCATGTTAACAACATCTACGATTGTTACACAATTGACTGGTTAGAAGCTTGTTCTATTCTTGTTCCAATTCTGAAGAACTAACGAGAACGTGTTGTTCTTCTTGTGTTCTTAACGAGCGAGCCATCTACTAGTACACATCTACTGGTACACATCTACTAGTACAAATCTACTAGTACACATCTACTAGTACACATCTACTGGTACACATGTACTAGTACACATGTACTAGTACACATCTACTGGTACACATCTACTAGTACACATCTACTGGTACACATCTACTAGTACACATCTACTGGTACACATCTACTGGTACACATTTACAAGTACACATCTACCAATACACATCTACTAGTACACATTTACTAGTACACATCAAGTCTGCTACACATCATCTCCAGTTGATTGACAGTTGAGAGGCGGGACCAAAGAGCCAGAGCTCAACCCCCCGCAAGCACAACTAGGCGAGTACAACTGGGTGAGTACCTCTACTAGTACATGTAGTACAGTGGACTAGAGCGCGTCTAGGAACCTCCAGCGCGTAGGTTCGAGCCCACACCAGGGCTCCTGGGGATGTGTTCTTTGATATATCTTCTTGAGATGATTATCTTGAGATGATTTCGGGGCTTAGCGTCCCCGCGGCCCGGTCCTCGACCAGGCCTCCTTTTTGTTACACATCCCTCAGGAAGCAGCCCGTAGCAGCTGTCTAACTCCCAGGTACCTATTTACTGCTAGGTAACAGGGAGGCATCAGGGTGAAAGAAACTTATCACGTTAATGTGATATTTCTCTGTGCAGTACACATATCTATAACTTTCTATAGGACCATATACTAACTATAGCTATTGACCTGACGAACCTGGTGACTTTGGTGCACAATATGCAGAGTAAATATGAATATTATCTTTTTCCTTCTGTACTTTGAAGACAATAGAGAGAGAGAATAGGGGTGAGGGAGGGGGGGGGGTTAAGTATAAGTAGAGCAGGTGAGGGTGTAGGGAGGGAGAGGGCGGGTGAGGGTGTAGGGAGGGAGGGGAGGGTGTAGGGAGGGAGGGTGAGGGTGTAGGGAGGGAGAGGGCGGGTGAGGGTGTAGGGAGGGAGGGGAGGGTGTAGGGAGGGAGGGTGAGGGTGTAGGGAGGGAGGGGGAGGGTGTAGGGAGGGAGGGGGAGGGTGTAGGGAGGGAGGGTGAGGGTGTTGGGAGGGAGAGGGCGGGTGAGGGTGTAGGGAGGGAGGGGGAGGGTGTAGGGAGGGAGGGTGAGGGTGTTGGGAGGGAGAGGGCGGGTGAGGGTGTAGGGAGGGAGGGGGAGGGTGTAGGGAGGGAGGGGGAGGGTGTAGGGAGGGAGGGTGAGGGTGTTGGGAGGGAGAGGGCGGGTGAGGGTGTAGGGAGGGAGGGGGAGGGTGTAGGGAGGGAGGGTGAGGGTGTTGGGAGGGAGAGGGCGGGTGAGGGTGTAGGGAGGGAGGGGGAGGGTGTAGGGAGGGAGGGTGAGGGTGTTGGGAGGGAGAGGGCGGGTGAGGGTGTAGGGAGGGAGGGGGAGGGTGTAGGGAGGGAGGGTGAGGGTGTTGGGAGGGAGAGGGCGGGTGAGGGTGTAGGGAGGGAGGGGGAGGGAAGAAGAGTAACCTGCACACTTATGCAAATTGTTCTTTGTTGGAGGTCTGATGGGTGCTAGACACTCCTTCGCCCCCACCACACTCCAACACAACCCTACATGCCAGTGGTGGGTGGCACTACGAGGCCCAGGGCCAGTGGTGGGTGGCACTATAAGGCTCAGGGCCAGTGGTGGGTGGCACTATAAGGCCCAGGGCCAGTGGTGGGAGGCACTATAAGGCCCAGGGCCAGTGGTGGGTGGCACTATAAGGCCCAGGGCCAGTGGTGGGAGGCACTATAAGGCCCAGGGCCAGTGGTGGGAGGCACTATGAGGCCCAGGGCCAGTGGTGGGAGGCACTATAAGGCCCAGGGCCAGTGGTGGGAGGCACTATAAGGCCCAGGGCCAGTGGTGGGAGGCACTATAAGGCCCAGGGCCAGTGGTGGGAGGCTCTATGAGGCCCAGGGCCAGTGGTGGGTGGCACTATAAGGCCCAGGGCCAGTGGTGGGTGGCACTATAAGGCCCAGGGCCAGTGGTGAGTGGCACTATAAGGCCCAGGGCCAGTGGTGGGTGGCACTACGAGGCCCAGGGCCAGTGGTGGGAGGCACTATAAGGCCCAGGGCCAGTGGTGGGTGGCACTACGAGGCCCAGGGCCAGTGGTGGGAGGCACTATAAGGCCCAGGGCCAGTGGTGGGTGGCACTATAAGGCCCAGGGCCAGTGGTGGGTGGCACTACGAGGCCCAGGGTCAGTGGTGGGAGGCACTATAAGGCCCAGAGCCAGTGGTGGGTGGCACTATAAGGCCCAGGGCAAGTGGTGGGAGGCACTATGAGGCCCAGGGCCAGTGGTGGGAGGCACTATAAGGCCCAGGGCCAGTGGCGGGAGGCACTATGAGGCCCAGGGCCAGTGGTGGGTGGCACTATAAGGCCCAGGGCCAGTGGTGGGTGGCACTACGAGGCCCTGGGCCAGTGGTGGGTGGCACTACGAGGCCCAGGGCCAGTGGTGGGAGGCACTATAAGGCCCAGGGCCAGTGGTGGGTGGCACTATAAGGCCCAGGGCCAGTGGTGGGAGGCACTATAAGGCCCAGAACCAGTGGTGGGAGGCACTATGAGGCCCAGAACCAGTGGTGGGTGGCACTGAGGAACACGGCCAGTGGTGGGTGGCACTATGAGGTCCAGGGCCAGTAATGGGTGGCACTACGAGGCCCTGGACCACTGGTGGGTGGCACTATGAGGCCCAGAACCAGTGGTGAGTGGCACTATGAGGCCCTGGACCAGTGATGGGTGGCACTATGAGGCCCAGAACCAGTGGTGGGTGGCACTGAGGCACACGGCCAGTGGTGGGTGGCACTACGAGGCCCTGGACCAGTGGTGGGTGGCACTATGAGGCCCAGAACCAGTGGTGGGTGGCACTGAGGCCCAGAACCAGTGGTGGGTGGCACTATGAGGCCCTGGACCAGTGATGGGTGGCACTATGAGGCCCAGAACCGGTGGTGGGTGGCACTGAGGCACACGGCCAGTGGTGGGTGGCACTATGAGGCCCTGGACCAGTGGTGGGTGGCACTACGAGGCCCAGGGCCAGTGGTGGGAGGCACTACGAGGCACTGGACCAGTGGTGGGTGGCACTATAAGGCCCTGGACCGGTGGTGGGTGGCAGTATAAGGCCCTGGACAAGTGGTGGGTGGCACTACGAGGCCCTGGACCAGTGGTGGGTGGCAGTATAAGGCCCTGGACCAGTGGTGGGTGGCACTACGAGGCCCTGGACAAGTGGTGGGTGGCAGTATAAGGCCCTGGACCAGTGGTGGGTGGCACTATAAGGCCCTGGACCAGTGGTGGGTGGCACTATAAGGCCCTGGACCAGTGGTGGGTGGCACTATAAGGCCCTGGACCAGTGGTGGGTGGCACTATAAGGCCCAGGGCCAGTGGTGGGTGGCACTATGAGGTCCAGGGCCAGTGGTGGGTGGCACTACGAGGCCCAAGACCAGTGGTGGGTGGCACTACGAGGCCCAAGACCAGTGGTGGGTGGCACTTATCTCCCCCAACAAATACAAACAAATACTAACAAATTCCCCAACAAATCCATACCTTCCCCCAACCATCACAGGCTCGTCGGCCTACATCACTCACATTGATGTACATTTGAAGTACAAGACCAATTTAACCTCCTTGCCTAACAAGCCTATTACTAACGCCTCCCTATCCCATCCCTCCCTCTCCTTCCCTTCATAGCCAACCGCCTTCCCCCTCCCACAACTCCCCCCCCCCCCCCCCCCACCTGTTCCATCTACCTGTAGTGACCCTTTCCCCCCCCGTCATCTGCATACCTGCTCCCTCTCGCGTTCTAATGTACACATTTGATTTGTGTTTATGTAAAGGGACTTAGCATTCTGATTATCCCTCACTCAACGTCATGTGATTAACCTATGGCTACAATCTCCCCCCTCCTTCTGCTACCACAACCCCCCTCCTCCACTACCACAACCCCCTCCTTCACTACCACAACCCCCTCCTCCACTACCACAACCCCCTCCTCCACTACCACAACCCCCTCCTCCACTACCACAACCCCCTCCTTCACTACCACAACCCCTCCTCCACTACCACAACCCCCTCCTTCACTACCACAACCCCCTCCTCCACTACCACAACCCCCTCCTCCACTACCACAACCCCCTCCTCCACTATCACAACCCCCTCCTCCACTACCACAACCCCCTCCTTCACTACCACAACCCCTCCTCCACTACCACAACCCCCTCCTTCACTACCACAACCCCCTCCTCCACTATCACAACCCCCTCCTCCACTACCACAACCCCCTCCTTCACTACCACAACCCTCTCCTCCACTACCACAACCCAGTCCTCCACTACCACAATCCCCTCCTTAACCATCACAGACCCCTTCCAGTTCCAAACCAACCCTCTTTACTACCACTACAGTCCCCTGCACCACCACCACAACCCCTCTACCACCACAACCCCTCCAAAACCACCACCACAACCCTCCAAAACCACCACCACAACCCCTCCACCACCACCACAACCCCTCCAAAACCACCACCTCCTCTACAACTTCTACCCAAGTAAAACAGAAACAAGTAACACTTAGTGGGCCAGCCAGAGGCTTAGGGCCCGTGCAGGAATATACCTGCAAAAAAAAAAAAAATAACTCAGTAAGAACTACACCATTAACTCATTATCCCCCCGAACTCGCTGAGAACTACGCCATTAACCCCGAACTCGCTGAGAACAACGCCATTAACCCCGAACTCGCTGAGAACTACGCCATTAACCCCGAACTCGCTGAGAACTACGCCATTAACCCCGAACTCGCTGAGAACTACGCCATTAACCCCGAACTCGCTGAGAACTACGCCATTAACCCCGAACTCGCTGAGAACTACGCCATTAACCCCGAACTCGCTGAGAACTACGCCATTAACCCCGAACTCGCTGAGAACTACGCCATTAACCCCGAACTCGCTGAGAACTACGCCATTAACCCCGAACTCGCTGAGAACTACGCCATTAACCCCGAACTCGCTGAGAACTACGCCATTAACCCCGAACTCGCTGAGAACTACGCCATTAACCCCGAACTCGCTAAGAACTACGCCATTAACCCCGAACTCGCTGAGAACTACGCCATTAACCCCGAACTCGCTGAGAACTACGCCATTAACCCCGAACTCGCTGAGAACTACGCCATTAACCCCGAACTCGCTGAGAACTACGCCATTAACCCCGAACTCGCTGAGAACTACGCCATTAACCCCGAACTCGCTGAGAACTACGCCATTAACCCCGAACTCGCTGAGAACTACGCCATTAACCCCGAACTCGCTGAGAACTACGCCATTAACCCCGAAATCGCTGAGAACTACGCCATTAACCCCGAACTCGCTGAGAACTACGCCATTAACCCCGAACTCGCTAAGAACTACGACGTTAACCCCGAACTCGCTGAGAACTACGCCATTAACCCCGAACTCGCTGAGAACTACGTCATTAACCCCGAACTCGCTAAGAACTACGCCATTAACCCCGAACTCGCTAAGAACTACGCCATTAACCCCGAACTCGCTGAGAACTACGCCATTAACCCCGAACTCGCTGAGAACTACGCCATTAACCCCGAACTCCGTAAGAACTACGCCATTAACCCCGAACTCGCTGAGAACTACGCCATTAACCCCGAACTCGCTGAGAACTACGCCATTAACCCCGAACTCGCTAAGAACTACGCCATTAACCCCGAACTCGCTAAGAACTACGCCATTAACCCCGAACTCGCTGAGAACTACGCCATTAACCCCGAACTCCGTAAGAACTACGCCATTAACCCCGAACTCGCTGAGAACTACGCCATTAACCCCGAACTCGCTAAGAACTACGTCACTGGACTCCGGAGGCGAGGTGAGTGACGAGCGCTTAAACCGTCCACGCGCTCGGGGTCTCAAGCCGCTTAATACAACCTCTTTAAGAGCACATAAATTGCACAAATGACTGTTTCATATGACCAAGAGATGGAGGGCCGCTCGTAGACCAGTTTTTGTCGCGATGGATCATACCACTTTGGGCGCTGTTCTTGTTGGTGTACACCTGATGTTGTTGTTGTTGGTGGTGGTGGTGGTGGGTGTACAGGTGGTGGTGGGTGTACAGGTGGTGATGTTGGTGGTGGTGGTGTTGGTGGGTGTACAGGTGGTGGTGGTGGTGATGTTGGTGGGTGTACAGGTGGTGGTGGTGGTGATGTTGGTGAGTGTACAGGTGGTGGTGGTGGTGATGTTGGTGAGTGTACAGGTGGTGGTGGTGGTGATGTTGGTGGGTGTACAGGTGGTGGTGGTGGTGATGTTGGTGAGTGTACAGGTGGTGGTGGTGGTAATGTTGGTGAGTGTACAGGTGGTGGTGGTGGTGATGTTGGTGAGTGTACAGGTGGTGGTGGTGGTGGTGGGTGTACAGGTGGTGGTGGTGGGTGTACAGGTGGTGGTGGTGATGTTGGTGGGTGTACAGGTGGTGGTGGTGGTGATGTTGGTGGGTGTACAGGTGGTGGTGGTGGGTGTACAGGTGGAGGTGTTGGTGGGTGTACAGGTGGAGGTGTTGGTGGGTGTACAGGTGGTGGTGGTGGTGGTGGGTGTACAGGTGGTGGTGGTGGGTGTACAGGTGGAGGTGGTGGTGGTGGTGGGTGTACAGGTGGTGGTGGTGGTGGGTGTACAGGTGGTGGTGGTGGGTGTACAGGTGGTGGTGGTGGTGGTGGTGGGTGTACAGGTGGAGGTGTTGGTGGGTGTACAGGTGGTGGTGGTGGTGGTGGGTGTACAGGTGGTGGTGGTGGTGGGTGTACAGGTGGTGGTGGTGGTGGTGGGTGTACAGGTGGTGGTGGTGGGTGTACAGGTGGAGGTGGGTGTACAGGTGGTGGTGGTGGTGGTGGGTGTACAGGTGGTGGTGGTGGGTGTACAGGTGGTGGTGGTGGTGGGTGTACAGGTGGTGGTGGTGGGTGTACAGGTGGTGGTGGTGGTGGGTGTACAGGTGGTGGGTGTACAGGTGGTGGTGGTGGTGGTGGTGGTGGGTGTACAGGTGGTGGTGGTGGTGGTGGAGGTGTTGGGTGTACAGGTGGTGGTGGTGGTGGTGGTGGAGGTGTTGGGTGTACAGGTGGTGGTGGTGGTGGTGGTGGAGGTGTTGGGTGTACAGGTGGTGGTGGTGGTGGTGGTGGAGGTGTTGGGTGTACAGGTGGTGGTGGTGGTGGGTGTACAGGTGGTGGTGGTGGTGGGTGTACAGGTGGGGGTGGTGGGTGTACAGGTGGTGGTGGTGGTGGTGGTGGGTGTACAGGTGGGGGTGGTGGTGGTGGTGGTGGTGGTGGTGGGTGTACAGGTATGGGTGGTGGTGGTGGTGGTGGTGGTGGGTGTACAGGTATGGGTGGTGGTGGTGGTGGTGGTGGTGGTGGTGGGTGTACAGGTGGGGGTGGTGGTGGTGGTGGTGGTGGTGGGTGTACAGGTGGGGGTGGTGGTGGTGGGTGTACAGGTGGTGGTGGTGGTGGTGGGTGTACAGGTGGGGGTGGTGGGTGCACAGGTTGGGGTGGTGGTGGTGGTGGTGGTGGTGGTGGTGGTGGGTGTACAGGTGGTGCTGCTGGGTGTACAGGTGGTGGTGTTCTCGCTAGGTGCACGAGAGAGACCAATGAGACAAGAGAGAACAGAGACCAGGGACGGAGAACATGAAGGAGGGGGGGGGGGGGAGGGAGTCTTGTTAACTGATAATGTGAATCACCGCTAAAAGCTTAGTCATGTTCCCCAGACATGTTCATCACTCCCCCACTCCCCGCCCACGCCCGCACCCCCCGCCCACGCCCCCACTCCCCGCCCACGCCCCCCACTCCCCGCCCACGCCCCCCACTCCCCGCCCACGCCCCCCACTCCCCGCCCAAGCCCCCCCTCCCCACTCCCCGCCCACGCCAGGAACCCCCCCCCCCCCGCCCACGGCCCCACTCCCCGCCCACGCCCCCACTCCCCGCCCACTCCCCCACTCCCCGCCCACTCCCCCACTCCCCGCCCACACCCCAACTCCCCGCCCACACCCCCACTCCCCGCCCCTCCCCCCCCCACACCCTTAACACCTTTAACACCATCCGTTAGGTCTCCCAAGCTTACAGATCATGTGCATGACAAACTTACAAAGGATAAGGAGCCAGGAGGGTATAAGGAGCCAGGAGGGTATAAGGAGCCAGGAGGGTATAAGGAGCCAGGGGGGTATAAGGAGCCAGGAGGGTACAAGGAGCCAGGAGGGTACAAGGAGCCAGGAGGGTATAAGGAGCCAGGAGGGTACAAGGAGCCAGGAGGGTACAAGGAGCCAGGAGGGTATAAGGAGCCAGGGGGGTATAAGGAGCCAGGAGGGTACAAGGAGCCAGGAGGGTATAAGGAGCCAGGAGGGTACAAGGAGCCAGGAGGGTACAAGGAGCCAGGAGGGTACAAGGAGCCAGGAGGGTATAAGGAGCCAGGAGGGTATAAGGAGCCAGGAGGGTACAAGGAGCCAGGAGGGTACAAGGAGCCAGGAGGGTACAAGGAGCCAGGAGGGTACAAGGAGCCAGGAGGGTACAAGGAGCCAGGAGGGTACAAGGAACAACAGCAGCAGCAGACCACTGCTGCCACCACTACCACCACCACCGGCGGGCAGACCACCACCACCACCGGCGGGCAGACCACCACCACCACCGGCGGGCAGACCACCACCACCACCGGCGGGCAGACCACCACCACCACCGGCGGGCAGACCACCACCACCACCGGCGGGCAGACACACTACCACCACCGGCGGGCAGACCACCACCACCACCGGCGGGCAGACACACTACCACCACTACCACCACCACCGGCGGGCAGACCACCACCACCACCGGCGGGCAGACACACTACCACCACCACCGGCGGGCAGACCACCACCACCACCGGCGGGCAGACACACTACCACCACCACCGGCGGGCAGACCACCACCACCACCGGCGGGCAGACACACTACCACCACCGGCGGGCAGACCACCCCCACCACCGGCGGGCAGACACACTACCACCACCGGCGGGCAGACCACCACCACCACCGGCGGGCAGACACACTACCACCACTACCACCACCACCGGCGGGCAGACACACCACCACCACCGGCGGGCAGACCACCACCACCACTACCACCACCACCGGCGGGCAGACCACCACCACCACCGGCGGGCAGACACACTACCACCACCGGCGGGCAGACCACCACCACCACCGGCGGGCAGACACACTACCACCACCGGCGGGCAGACCACCACCACCACCGGCGGGCAGACACACTACCACCACCGGCGGGCAGACCACCACCACCACCGGCGGGCAGACACACTACCACCACCACCGGCGGGCAGACACACCACCACCACCACCACCGGCGGGCACACACACCACCACCACCACCGGCGGGCACACACACCACCACCACCGGCGGCAGACCACTGCTGCCCCCTGGCCACTGGCCGGCCTGGCCACCTTAGCCAGCAGGTTGCATGTAAATGAGGCCTCGTGCAGAGTAATTGGCCAGGTTGTGGGTAAAATATACATCCACACATGCAGCCGCTTGCCAGCCTTAAACTATTGGGCTTCTGTAGCCCCCTTCTTCTTGAGGTTATCTTGAGATGATTTCGGGGCTTTAGTGTCCCCGTGGCCCGGTCCTTGACCAGGCCTCCACCCCCAGGAAGCAGCCCGTGACGGCTGACTAACACCCAGGTACCTATTTTACTGCTAGGTATCAGGGGCATAGGGTGAAAGAAGCTCTGCCCATTGTTTCTCGCCGGCGGTCCGCTCGGCCGACCGGCTCCCCTGAACTAATGGAAGTTAGTTACAATAATGGAAGTTACAATAAGGGGAAAACTGCAGAAGACGCTGATGAACGCCATTTAGTTTATGGGGTTCTTGGTTATCGTACTAGAGAATGGATATAAATTCTAGTTATCGTGTTTAGCACAGGATAACAAAATCCATCCAGAGAATTAGGAATATGTCTCACAAGCAGTAATAATCTCCTACAGTGAATACCAGCATCCTGTTACCAAGCAGTAAAATAGGTACCTGGGTGTTAGTCAGCTGTCACGGGCTGCTTCCTGGGGGGTGGAGACCTGGTCGAGGACCGGGCCGCGGGAACACTAAAAAGCCCCGAAATCATCTCAAGATAACCTCAAGATAACCATCCTCACTCTATTTGGACCTAATTGAATTCCTGAGATTAGGCAAAATTGCTATTAAATTGTGTCGATAAAGATATTAATAATAAATAACTACAGAATTTACATTCCATAGGAGGTCGGGGAGCTATACATGGATCATGTATACAAACATATACGGAGAACCATACATGGATCATGTATACAACGAAGCGAAGGCGTGTATGAGGGGAAACAAGGCAATACAAATACCTCATCAAAGCAGAATGCGAAACAATGTATATAAATTGGAATCAGTTTATATTAAAAATAGAAGGCAGTATTAGCTGGTCTGGATGGAGTTATGTGGAGTCATGTGATGGGGTGACGGGCAGCGTAACTCATGTGGGGGGGGGGGGGGAGGATCGAGGGATTGTTTCCAGTCAAGGCTAGACATGAGTAGTGGGATAGGAGCGGGGCAGAGCCGCCTCGAGCCTGTGTGTGTGTGTGTGTGTGTGTGTGTGTGTGTGTGTGTGTGTGTGTGTGTGTGTGTGTGTGTGTGTGTGAAGCAGGACACACTGCGTCAGCGCGACGCACACACACACACACACACACACACACACACACACACACACACACACACACACACACACACACACACACACACACACACTAAACCCAAAAACCATAAGAAATATAATAAAAGAAAATCCTTGGAGTAATCTGTGCCTCTTCCTGGGTCACCCTAAACGCGGGTTCGATCCCACTATGCAGCTCCAATGATTTCCTTGTGATATCACTTCAAGGAACACAACGAATACGTGAAGACAGTTACCTGTTAACGAGGTCCCCCCTAGAGGTCTAAACCGATGACTCAACTGCTCCAGAATGCGACCCACAACAGCTGCCTAACTCTTAAGATATCTTTTTACTGCTAGGTAAACACAGGAATCAGATTTAAGGAGGCGCTCAAACATATCGTCCAGCTCAGGAGTCGAACCCGGGACCATCACGGCGTTACCCCAGTGAGCCACAGCTTATCTAAGAAGTATAAAAGAAAACGAGGAATATCTCTTGTTCCAACATCATTTCACATTTTGAGAAGCAATTAAAAGACCAGTTTGTATATTCAATCTGTTTTGTACCACCATTATGCTAATGTGTAGGTAATCTGGTTTTTGTGGCCCCTGTTTTAATGGTGTGTGTGTGTGTGTGTGTGTGTGTGTGTGTGTGTGTGTGTGTGTGTGTGTGTGGGTGTGTGGGGGTGTGTGTGTGTGGGTGTGTGTGTGTGTGTGTGTGTGTGTGTGTGTGTGTGTGTGTGTGTGTGTGTGTGTGGGTGTGTGGGGGTGTGTGTGTGTGGGTGTGTGTGTGGGTGTGTGTGTGTGTGTGTGTGTGTGTGTGTGTGTGTGTGTGTGTGTGTGTGTGTGTGTGTGTGTGTGTGTGTGTGTGTGTGTGTGGGTGTGTGTGTGTGGGTGTGTGGGGGTGGTGGTGTGTGTGTGTGGGTGTGTGGGGGTGTGTGTGTGTGGGTGTGTGTGTGTGTGTGTGGGTGTGTGTGTGTGGGTGTGTGTGGGTGTGTGTGTGTGTGTACTCACCTAATTGTACTCACCTAATTGTGCTTGCGGGGGTTGAGCTCTGGCTCTTTGGTCCCGCCTCTCAACCGTCAATCAACTGGTGTACAGATTCCTGAGCCTATTGGGCTCTATCATATCTACATTTGAAACTGTGAATGGAGTCAGCCTCCACCACATCACTTCCTAATGCATTCCATTTGCTAACTACTCTGACACTGAAAAAGTTCTTTCTAACGTCTCTGTGGCTCATTTGGGTACTCAGCTTCCACCTGTGTCCCCTTGTTCGCGTCCCACCAGTGTTGAAAAGTTCGTCCTTGTTTACCCGGTCGATTCCCCTGAGGATTTTGTAGGTTGTGATCATGTCCCCCCTTACTCTTCTGTCTTCCAGTGTCGTGAGGTGCATTTCCCGCAGCCTTTCCTCATAACTCATGCCTCTTAGTTCTGGGACTAGTCTAGTAGCATACCTTTGGACTTTTTCCAGCTTCGTCTTGTGCTTGACAAGGTACGGGCTCCATGCTGGGGCCGCATACTCCAGGATTGGTCTTACATATGTGGTGTACAAGATTCTGAATGATTCCTTACACAGGTTCCTGAACGCCGTTCTGATGTTAGCCAGCCTCGCATATGCCGCAGACGTTATTCTCTTTATGTGGGCTTCAGGAGACAGGTTTGGTGTGATATCTACTCCTAGATCTTTCTCTCTGTCTGTTTCATTAAGTACTTCATCTCCTATTCTGTATCCTGTGCCTGGCCTCCTGTTTCCACTGCCTAGTTTCATTACTTTGCATTTACTCGGGTTGAACTTCAACAGCCATTTGTTGGACCATTCACTCAGTCTATCCAGGTCATCTTGTAGCCTCCTACTATCATCCTCTGTTTCAATCCTCCTCATAATTTTTGCATCGTCGGCAAACATTGAGAGGAACGAATCTATACCCTCTGGGAGATCATTTACATATACCAGAAACAGTATAGGTCCGAGGACTGACCCCTGCGGGACTCCACTTGTGACGTCTCGCCAGTCTGAGACTTCACCCCTCACACAGACTCGTTGTCTCCTGTTGCTTAGGTATTCCTCTATCCACCGGAGTACCTTCCCTCTCACTCCAGCCTGCATCTCCAACTTTCGCACTAGCCTCTTGTGTGGCACTGTATCAAAGGCTTTCTGACAATCCAAAAATATGCAGTCTGCCCACCCTTCTCTTTCTTGCCTTATTTTTGTTGCCTGGTCGTAGAATTCAAGTAACCCTGTGAGGCAGGACCTGCCATCCCTGAACCCATGTTGATGCTGTGTTACAAAGTTCCTTCGCTCCAGATGCTCCACTAGTTTTTTTCGCACAATCTTCTCCATCCATCTCCTTCTGTGTGGGTGTGTGTGGGTGTGTGTGTGTGTGTGGGTGTGTGGGTGTGTGTGGGTGTGGGTGTGTGGGTGTGTGTGTGTGTGTGTGTGTGTGTGTGTGTGTGTGTGTGTGTGTGTGTGTACTCACCTAATTGTACTCACCTAATTGTGCTTGCGGGGGTTGAGCTCTGGCTCTTTGGTCCCGCCTCTCAACCGTCAATCAACTGGTGTACAGATTCCTGAGCCTATTGGGCTCTATCATATCTACATTTGAAACTGTGAATGGAGTCAGCCTCCACCACATCACTTCCTAATGCATTCCATTTGCTAACTACTCTGACACTGAAAAAGTTCTTTCTAACGTCTCTGTGGCTCATTTGGGTACTCAGCTTCCACCTGTGTCCCCTTGTTCGCGTCCCACCAGTGTTGAAAAGTTCATCCTTGTTTACCCGGTCGATTCCCCTGAGGATTTTGTAGGTTGTGATCATGTCCCCCCTTACTCTTCTGTCTTCCAGTGTCGTGAGGTGCATTTCCCGCAGCCTTTCCTCATAACTCATGCCTCTTAGTTCTGGGACTAGTCTAGTAGCATACCTTTGGACTTTTTCCAGCTTCGTCTTGTGCTTGACAAGGTACGGGCTCCATGCTGGGGCCGCATACTCCAGGATTGGTCTTACATATGTGGTGTACAAGATTCTGAATGATTCCTTACACAGGTTCCTGAACGCCGTTCTGATGTTAGCCAGCCTCGCATATGCCGCAGACGTTATTCTCTTTATGTGGGCTTCAGGAGACAGGTTTGGTGTGATATCAACTCCTAGATCTTTCTCTCTGTCTGTTTCATTAAGTACTTCATCTCCTATTCTGTATCCTGTGCCTGGCCTCCTGTTTCCACTGCCTAGTTTCATTACTTTGCATTTACTCGGGTTGAACTTCAACAGCCATTTGTTGGACCATTCACTCAGTCTATCCAGGTCATCTTGTAGCCTCCTACTATCATCCTCTGTTTCAATCCTCCTCATAATTTTTGCATCGTCGGCAAACATTGAGAGGAACGAATCTATACCCTCTGGGAGATCATTTACATATACCAGAAACAGTATAGGTCCAAGGACTGACCCCTGCGGGACTCCACTTGTGACGTCTCGCCAATCTGAGACCTCACCCCTCACACAGACTCGTTGTCTCCAGTTGCTTAGGTATTCCTCTATCCACCGGAGTACCTTCCCTCTCACTCCAGCCTGCATCTCCAACTTTCGCACTAGCCTCTTGTGTGGCACTGTATCAAAGGCTTTCTGACAATCCAAAAATATGCAGTCTGCCCACCCTTCTCTTTCTTGCCTTATTTTTGTTGCCTGGTCGTAGAATTCAAGTAACCCTGTGAGGCAGGACCTGCCATCCCTGAACCCATGTTGATGCTGTGTTACAAAGTTCCTTCGCTCCAGATGCTCCACTAGTTTTTTTCGCACAATCTTCTCCATCAGCTTGCATGGTATGCAGGTTAGGGACACTGGCCTGTAGTTCAGTGCCTCCTGTCTATCCCCTTTCTTGTATATCGGGACTACGTTAGCTGCTTTCCAAATATCTGGCAGTTCCCAGATATTTGTGTGTGTA